>NC_142798.1:34671752-34773955 GCF_049724085.1 Artemia sp. Qi Xiang Cuo
AAGGAACATGTGTGTCTCTGTTTGTGTGTCTCTGTGGGTGTGTCTCTGTGTGTGTGTCTCTGTGTGTGTGTCTCTGTGTGTTTGTCTCTGTGTCTGTGTCTCTGTGTGTGTGTCTGTGTGTGTGTGTGTATGTGTGTGTGTATGTGTGTGTGTATGTGTGTGTGTATGTTAGTGTGTTTGTGTGTGTGTGTGTATGTTTATGTGTGTGTATGTGTTTGTGTGTGTGTATGTGTGTGTGTATATGTGTGTGTTTATGTGTGAGTGTATGTGTGTGTGTGTTTGTGTGTGTATGTGTGTGTGTGTGTGTGTGTGTGTGTATGTTTTTGTGTGTGTGTAAGTTTTTGCGTGTTTGTTTAAGTGTTCGTGTGTGTGTGTGTGTGTGTGTAAGTTTTCGTGTGTGTGTAATTTTTTGTGTGTGCGCGTAAGTTTTTGCGCGTGTGTGTAAGTTTTTGTGTGAATGTAAGTTTTTTTGTGCATGTAAGTTTTCGTTTGCATATGTAGGTTTTTGTGTGTGTGTGTGTGTGTTTTTGTTTGTTTTTGTGTGTGTGTTTGTTTGTGTTTTTTTGTGTTTTTGTGTGTTTGTTGGATATTGTGTGTTATTGTTTACGTGTGTTTGTGTTTTAGTTTTTGTGTGTGTGCGTTTGTTTTCGTGTGTGTGTGTGTGTGTAAGTTTATGTTTGTGTGTTTGTGTGTGTGTGTGTAAGTTTTTTTGTGTATGTAAGTTTTTGAGTGTGTGTGTTATTTTTTGTTTGTCTGTAAGTTTTTGTGTGTGTAAGTTTTGTGTGTGTGTGTGTATGTTTTAGAGTGTTTTTGTTTTTTTTTTTGTGTTTTTTGTATTAATTTTTTGTGTTTATATTCTATTTTGTTTTTTTGTGTAGTCGTGTGTTTGTTATTTTTCGTTTGTGTGTGGATTAGTTTTTTTTTGCATGTAAGGTTTCGTGTGAACGTGTAATTTTTTGTGTGTGTGTGCTTGTGTGTGTGTGTGTGTAAGTTTTTGTGTGTGTGTGTATGTTTTTGAGTGAGTGTGTTAGTTTTAGTGTGTGTGTGTGTAAGTTTTTGTGTGTGTGTGTGTAAGTTTTTGAGCGTGTGTGTTATTTTTTGTGTGTGTGTGTGTGTAAGTTTTTGTGTGTCTAAGATATTGAGTGTGAATATAAGTTTTTTGTGTGTTTGTGTAAGTTTGTGTGTGTGTGTGTGTGTGTGTGTGTGTAAGTGTTTGTGTGTGTGTTTTTTTTATGTGTGTGTAATTTTGTGTGTGTGTGTGTGTGTGTGTAAGTTTTTGTGTGTGTTAGTTTTGGCGTGTGTGTGTAAGTTTTCGTGTGTGTGTGTGTTAGTTTTGTGTGTGTGTGTGTGTGTGTTAGTTTTTGTGAGTGTGTGTGTGTGAGTTTTTTGTGTGCATGTGTTAGTTTTTGTTTATATGTGTGTTTGTGTGTGTTATTTTTTTTGTTTGTGTTAGTTTTTGAGGGTGTGTGTGTGTGTTTTTTGTTTTTTCATTTTTATTTTTTTGTGTGTTTTTTTTTGTGTTTTTTTTTTTTTTGTTGTGTTTTTTTGTTTTTTCGTGTGTGTGTGTTTGTTATAGTTTGTTTGTGTGTGTGTGTGTGTTTAAGGTTTTGTGTGAATGTGAGTGTTTGTGTGCATGTTAGTTTTCGTGTGAATGTGTAATTTTTTGTGTGTGTGTTTGTGTGTGTGTGTGTGTGTGTGTGTGTGTGTAAGTTTTGGCGTGTGTGTGTAAGTTTTCGTGTGTGTGTGTGTGTGTAAGTTTTTGTGTGAATGTGTAAGTTTTTGTGTGTGTAAGTTTTGGCGTGTGTGTGTAAGTTTTCGTGTGTGTTTGTGTAAGTTTTGTGAGTGTGTGTGTGTGTATGTTTTTGTGAGTGTGTGCGTGATTTTTTTTTTGTTATTGTTTTTGTTTTTGTGTGTGTGTGTGTGTGTGTGTGTGTGTGTGTGTTGTTGTGTGTGTGTAATTTTTTGAGTGTGTGTGTGTGTTTTAGTGTGTTTGTGTGTGTATGTTTTGTGTGTTTGTGTGTGTGTGTGTAAGTTTTTTTGTGAATTTAAGTTTTTGTGTGCATGTAATTTTTCGTGTGCATGTGTAAGTTTTTGTGTGCTTCCCAAATCATAATTTTCTGAAAGGACACACCTATGAAAGGCTATAAAATCTAGCTTAGAAAAGTCAAAAATAGCAAATTAACCATCCCAAATCATAGGTTTCAGTCAACACACACCTACGAATGGCTATGAAATCCTGCTCAGAAAAGTAAAAAAATATCAACCCACACACCCCCAAATCATAGGTTTCAGACATCACACACCTACGAAAGACTAAGAAATCCGGTTATGAAAAGTCAGAAATAGCAAATTACATATCCCAAATCATAGGTTTCAGACAACACTCACCTATGAACGGCTAAGAAACCTAGCTCAGAAAAGTCAAAAATATCAAACTAGTCATCCCAAACTATATGTTTCAGACAACAAACACCTATGAAAGGCTCAGAAATCCAGCTCAGAAAAGTCAAAAGTAGCAATCCATCCACCCCAAATCATAGGTTTCAGACAGTACACACCTATGAAAGACTAAGAAATCCAACTCAGAAAAGCCTGAAATAGCAACCCACACATCCCAAATCATAGGTTTCAGACACCACACACCTACGAAAGACTAAGAAATCCGGTTATGAAAAGCCGGAAATAGCAAATTACATATCCCAAATCATAGGTTTCAGACAACACTCACCTATGAACGGCTAAGAAACCTAGCTCAGAAAAGTCAAAAATAGCAAACTAGTCATCCCAAACTATAGGTTTCAGACAACAAACACCTATGAAAGGCTAAGAAATCCAGCTCAGAAAAGTCAAAAGTAGCAATCCACCCATCCCAAATCATAGGTTTCATACAACACACACCTATGATAGACTAAGAAATACAGTTCAGAAAAGTCAAAAATAGCAAACTACATATCCCAAATCATCGGTTTCAGTCAACACACACCAACGAAAGGCTAAGAAATCCAGCTCAGAAAAGTCAAAAATAGCAAACTATTCATCCCAAACTATTGGTTTCAGACAACATTCACCTACGAAAGGCTAAGAAATCCAGCTCAGAATAGTCAAAAGTAGCAGTCCACCCACCCCAAATCATAGGTTTCTGACACTACACACCTATGAAAGACTAAGAAATTCAGCTCAGAAAAGCCTGAAATAGCAACCCACACATCCCAAATCATAGGTTTCAGACACCACACACCTACGAAAGACTAATAAATCCGGTTATGAAAAGTCGGAAATAGCAAATTATATATCCCAAATCATAGGTTTCAGACAACAGTCACCTATAAACGGCTAAGAAACCTAGCTCAGAAAAGTCAAAAATAGCAAACTAGTCATCCCAAACTATATGTTTCAGACAACAAACACCTATGAAAGGCTAAGAAATCCAGCTCAGAAAAGTCAAAAGTAGCAATCCACCCACCCCAAATCATAGGTTTCATACACTACACACCTATGAAAGACTAAGAAATCCAACTCAGAAAAGCCTGAAATAGCAACCCACACATCCCAAATCATAGGTTTCAGACACCACACACCTACGAAAGACTAAGAAATCCGGTTATGAAAAGTCGGAAATAGCAAACGACACATCCCAAACTATTGGTTTCAGACAACATTCACCTACGAAATACTAGAAAACCTTAGCTCAGAAAAGCCTGAAGTAGCAAACTACACATCCCAAATCATAGGTTTCAGACAACGCACATCAACGAAAGACGGGTGCACGGGGGGTGGGGCACAGGGAGGGCCTTTGGGGGTCCGGAGGGACATTTGGAGACCGGTGGGGCTTTGGGGCACAGGGAGGGCCTTTGGGGGTCCGGAGGGACATTTGGGGGCGGGGGGAGGGCCTTTGGGGGTCCGTTGGTCCTTTTGGAGCTCGATGGGCCTTTGGGGGGCCCGGGGGTGTCCTTTGGGGGTCTGGGTGGGCTTTTGGGGGCGCCGGTGGCCCTTTGGGAGCTTGGGGGGCCTTTGTGGCACAGGGAGGGCCTTTGGGTGCCTGGGGGACATTTGGGGCCCGGTGGAGGGTCTTGGGGCCCCGTTGGGCCTGTGGGAGCGCACGGGGCCTTTGGGGGGGGCCCGGGGATGGCTTGTGATGGTCTGAGGTGGGCGTTTGGGGGGGCTGCGGCTCTATGGGACCTTGGGAGACCTTTGGGGCCGGTGTAGGGCCTTTGAGACCCCGTTGGTCGTTTGGGAGCTTGATGGTCCTTTGGGGGGCCCGGGGATGGCCTTTGGGGGTCTGGGTGGGCCTTTGGGGGCGCCGGTGGCTCTTTGGGAGCCCGGGGGACCATTGAGGACCGGGGGAGGGCCTCTGTGGTCCGGGGGCCCTTTGGGGGTCCGGGGGCCCTTTGAGGACCAGAGGAGGGCCTTTGAGGGTCTGAGGAGGGTGTTTGGGGGGCTGGGGCTCTTTAGGAGCTTGGGGGACCTTTGAGTACCGGGGGGCTTCCTTTGGGGTTGGGGATCGGAACCCTTTGGGGATTGGGGTAGAGGACCTCACAACACTGTTCAAATGGAACTTGTGTATTATAACGATCACAGAGTTTCACCCTCAAATTCTCTTCTAAAACCTTTCTTAAAATCTTCTTTCAAATGGCTCAAACTGTTTCGCCAAAATAATCCCATAAAATGGATAAAAAGGTTTCACCCAAATAATCCCTAAACGTAATTTCAGCGTGTTCCTTTTGTTTGGCATCTCTGCGCTAACGCATTTCAAATTTCTAGGAAACCCTTTCCTACGTTAATCTCTTCATCTCATAAATTTTCCTAGCTAAACTATTAGGGTTTCGTTAGAATATCAATTTATCTCTCCGACTTAAAGCTCCGTGAAGCCGTATTTAAAAATAGAATTTCTATCTCTTTAGACTCCCACATAATTCCAAGATAACAAGTGATGTCATTTATAATTCATGACACTAAAGATCAATGAAGCCCTATTTAAAAATAGAATATTAATTTTTCTCTCTGTCCTAAAGTATGTTTATCCCTCAGACCTAAGATTAAAGAAGCCTTAATGTTTCTTAATTCTCCCCTTCGTGAATCAATAATTTCCCCTAGCGATTATGTAAATCAAGTTCACAGGTGCTATTTCTCAGGTTAAGCTAACCAAACAACAATGAAGCCATGTTTGTTTCTTAATTCCCCCTTCCTCAGACCTAAGATTAAAGAAGCCTTAATGTTTCTTAATTCTCCCCTTCGTGAGTCAATAATTTCCCCTAGCGATTATGTAAATCAAGTTCTCGGAAATCCACGTCCCCTTCGATTACGCAATTAAGTTCTCGGAAATCCACTTCCCCCTCGAGTCCCAGATCAATAACATTGTTCCCGTTAGAATTCAATGCGCATGTGCAACCTTCGTCCCCGAGTTATTACACATAGAAACAACAAATAAATCGATCTTGGAAAAAGAGGTCATTGACCCCATTTCGTAATCTTTCTCCCTAGAGACTCTATGACCATATTGTTTCATAATTCCCCACGCTCGTGAATCAATAATTCCCCCATCGATTATGTAAATCAAGTTCTCGGAAATCCACTTCCCCTTCGATTACGCAATCAAGTTCTCGGAAATTCACTTCCCCTTCGATTACGCAATCAATAGCATTGTTCCCGTTAGAATTCAATGCGCATGTGCAACCTTCACCCCGGAGCTATTACACATAGAAACATCAAATACATCGACCTCGGAAAAAGAGGTCATTGACCCCATTACGTAATCATTCTCCCTAGGGAGGCTATGCCCTTATTTGGGATGCAAAAAAAGTTGTAGGTGGCAGCAGGGGTGCGTGACACGGCTGGTACCCCCTCCTCTACTTTTGGTACAACTATTCTGCATATTAGATAGACAGATAAATATGTGCATTTTAAAGTCAAATATATGGCCATGAACACAGTAAAATAAAATAAATAAAAGGCACAAATAACAAAAACTTTGATCAGCGATCATCATAAAACACTTAAATGAAACACTACATTAACCTAATAATAGTATTTAATACTTGGAAAAACGGTGAATCATTTAAAACATGGAAAAAAAAACTTAAATGAAACATTACATTTACTTTATGCTGGGATTTTTTTTTTTTTTTTTTTTAGTTAAAAAAATGTCCTGATACCTCGCTCTTCTTCTGTAATTTCTCAGTGGCCATATAACAAGACAGAATTGTTTTCTGACTTCAAATTATCCAAATACTTTACCCCCCCCTATGTGCAAATATATAGCCCAAATTATATATTTACCATATATTCTGTCACTTGTCTTTGTCTTGTCTCGCGTTAAGATTAAAAAAAAACACAGCGTACACAGCACAGCGTAAACACAGCGTAAACTTGAGTTTGGTACAAGTACCAAAACTCCTTCCCCCTACGGAAATAAAAAAAAAACTAAAACAAAATTCTTAAATTTGGAAAGCTTTCTTTTCCAAGGGGGAGGGGGGGCTTATCATAATACTTTACCAGGGGGGGGTAATGTATTTTGACAGTTTAAAATCAGAAAAAACTTCTTTCTAGGTATATGGCCACTAAAAAATTAAAGAAGAATAGCAAGATATCTGGAAATTTTGTTAACTAAAAAAAAAAAAAAAAAAAAAAATTTTCAATGACCGTCTTTCCAAGTATTAAGTACTATTATTAGGTTAATATAGTGTTTCATTTAAGTGTTTTATGATGATCGCTGATCAAAGTTTATGTTATTTTTGCATTTCATTTATGTTATTTTACTGTGAGTAGTGATAGGTCAATCTAAGGAAGCGGGGCAGTATCCTTTTTGCATATATTAATCTAAGGTATCAGTCAGATAGAAATCGCCATGCCTTAAAAAGTTATATCTTTGGTTGTTTTTTTATGTTGTAATGAGAATCACCATACCATGAAAATTCGTCCTATAATGCTTTTGGTGTTAAATTCCATGTTTTCTGTTAAAAGTCATGGCTGTTTTCATGGTATGGTGATTCTTTTCCTGGTATGAAGTTACGAAATTCTGTCTGTTAAACAATTTGTTAGGCGTGGTAGTTTTATGTTTAACCTTGAACACTGGTACAAAAACTCTGACAATCAGTTATTCGAACTGTTATGGATGTTTCAATGCTATACATGATTCTTCATTATGGTATGATTATAGGAGTTGACAGAAACGAAAATGGTAAACCATCTGAGGGAATGCTAACTCCTATTCAGAGATACATATTTTTTTTATTTGGGTGATTCTCAACTGTGTTCGGTATAATACACAACTACCATTTGAACAGTGTTGTAAGGTCCCCTACCCCAACCGCAAGAACCCCCTCCCCCCAGATTTTCCCCCTCCTCCAACTCCTGCCCACCTCCCCCCAAACCCATGCTACCCCCTCCAAATCTCCTCCCTCCGACCCCCCCTCCCCACACTTATTTTTTAACATGATATATTTTTTCAACTTTTTTTTATATCTCTTAGAATGACATGTAACTTACTTACAACAGCAAAAAATCACATTTGATATTTTCTAAATTAAAAATGACAATGATATAGAAATGCTAGTCGTTACTTTCACTATTAGAAAACTATTGTTTGCAGTAGCACTTTTTTTTATTGGACTATATTTTTTTTTGTACTTCAATATTATTCAACTTTTGTTATTTATTTTTTTATTTTTCTTGTTTTTTTACTAATCTTAAAATGACATAAAATATGCTTACGGCTCCGACAATTGCACTCTATGCTTGCTCAGAGACACGATGCGGCTTTCCCACTGGTACTCTATGGCCGGTAATCGACACTACCTAGTTTATTGCATGTATTAAATCAGTATTTTCTACGCCGTGGAACGATAAACACATAACTAATATTTATAAAAAAGTGAGGATAAAGCATTTTAAGCAACTGTGTTCACATGATAGTGTTATTGTAGCATTGAATGCTGACAAGGAGAAGTATTTAAACTATGAAATAAGTACAACTGGTAACACTATCGGAAACGTATGCGTGCATTGTCATGACAGTAAGGAATTAAATTTCTTTGGACTACCAAAAAAATTCAACTCTTATGATGGTGGATATGCGAGATTGAGATCTCTGGAGATGATTGCACTCAAAGAGAATGTCAACATAAAAATAATAGTTGATGAAGAGGGGCATCTTCTTGCTAGTGCTAGTGGTAACATGTTACCCAGTGTTAAACCATATCGTCAGCTTTCGGGTATTAGCATTCAAAGGAAGATCAAAAGAAGAAACGCCTACTCTTCTACTAATATCATAAACCATATCTTGTCAACGGGGCGGAACTGTTACCTGTGTAAAAATAATGCGATAATAGACAGTGAAATTGCCGGAAAAATAAAAAGGGCATTGCTAGAAAATATCACTAATGAATATAAAGAGGAATAAAGGAAAAACTATATTCCAGCAATCGTTACTACCATTGATCAAACAGTTACTGAACCAAATAATAGCAAAGATGAGATGCATATTGAACATGTGGATTACCCCCCAGTAAAAATTTGTTCACATATTTTTGGTATTGTAGCATTGAATGCTGAAAAGAAGAGGTTTTAGAACTATGAAACAGTTACAGGCGGTAGCACCGTTAGAAACGTATGCGTCCGTTGTCATTACAGTGAGAGTCTAGATTTCTTTGGAGTACCCAAGAATTTTCAATTATTCACATTCCGCATATGCGAAAGTATCATTTCCAGAGATGATTGCACTCAAAGAGAATACCAACATAAAAATAATCGTCGATGATAGAGGACAACTCCTTGCTAGTGTTGCTGGTAACACATTACCTGCGGATACATTCTATCGTCAGCTTTCAGGTATCTACTAATATCATAAACCATATCTTGTCTACGTGCCGGAACTGTTACATGTGTAAAAATAATATGATAATAGACAACGAAATTGCGTGAAAAATTAAAAGGGAATTGCTAGAAAATATCACTAAGGAATATAAAGATGAATCAATGAAAAAAAAATGCCAGCAAACATTACTACCCTCATTGATCAAACAGTCAATGAACCAAATAATACAAAAGACGAAACGTATATTGAACCTGTCGGTGACATACCAGTAAAAATTGTGTATGACTAAAAATGGAATAATGATTATTCTACTGATTACGAACTAAGAGAAGACAATAGCTACAGTATCAAGAGGGAACATGATGAACTATTTTATGGGACAGATTCAAAATGTCCAAAGTTGTTCATTGATATTAATAATGTATAAAAATGTATCTACCATATTTATATTAATATCATACATGTCTATATTTCATTAAAAATATGTTATCTATTACTTTGTTATATTTCCATTACTTCTAGGGTACGCTAGAAGAATCATTGAGCTTTTATTAGAAACAAAAACACATACATATATGGATTCTGACATACAAACTGACATCAATTCACATGTTTCACTAAGAGAAAAAATCAACCTGCAACAAGTTTCACGAATAAAAAAAACAGCAAGCAACAAGTTCCACGAGCCAAAAAATCAATCAGCATGCAACAACTTCCATTAACAAAATCAGTTTCACGAAGAGAAGAATCAATGTACAAGTTTCGAGAAGAGAATAAACAAAATCACACTGCAACACGTTTCACGAACAAAAGATCATCACTCAACATTTTCCACGAACATAAATCAGCGTGCAACAAGTTCCATGAACAAAACCTGTTTTTTCAATGATGAAAATCATTGTAGAAGTTTCACAAAGAGAAAAATAAACATTTAACATGGATCACGAACAAAGAAATATGCAAGCAATAAGTTCCATGAACAAAATTAGTTTCACTAGGTAGAAAAAAATCAATGTACTTGTTTCACGAAGAGAAAAAATAAACATGCAACAAGTTTCAGGAATAAAAAATCAGCACGCAACAAGTTCCACGAACAAAAACAGTTTAACGGTGAGAAAAACCATCGTTTAAGTTTCGCGAAGAGAAAAAAATCAGCATGCAACAAGTTTCACGAAGAAAAATCAGCACTCAACAAGTTACACAAACATAAATCAGTACGGGCAAGTCCCACGAACAAAATTGGCTTCCAGAGATGAAAAAAATCAATGTGCAAGTTTCACAAAGAGAAAAATCAACATGCAACAAGTTTCATGAACAAGAAACCATCATGCAACAAGTTCCATGAACAACAATCAGCACGCAACAAGTTCCTTGAACAAACTCAGTTTCACGAGGAGAAAAATCAGTGTACAATTTTCGTGAAGAGAAGAAAAAGCAACATGCAACAAGTTTCACGAACAAAAAAAATCAGCACGCAACAAGTTCCAGGATCAGAAAAATATGCATGCAGTATGTTAAATGGAAAAAATGAGTTTTATTAGGAGAAAACAAATCAGTGTACATGTTTCACGAAGAGAAATGACCAACATGCAACAAGTTTCCCGAATAAAAAACAGCATGCAACAAGTTTCACGAACTAAAAAAAAACTAAAAAAAACAATCAGCACGCAACAAGGTCCAATAACAAACCCAGTTTTCTCAATAATAAACAACATTGTAGATGTTTCACGTAGAGACAAATCAACATGTAATATGAATCCCGAGCATAGAATATACATACAATAAGCTCTATGAACAATATTAGTTTCACTATGTGGAAAAAAATCAAGTTTCATAACCATCATGCAACAAGTTCCATGAACAAAAATCAGCACGCAACAAGTTCGTGAAACTTTTGTTCGTGAAACTTGTTGCATGTTGCTTTTTATCTCTTTGCGAAAATTGTACACTGATTTTTCTCCTCGTGAAACGGATTTTGTTCAAGGAACTTGTTGCGTGCTGTTTGTTGTTCAAAGAGCTTGTTCCATGATGGTTTTTTTGTTCATGAAACTTGATTACTTTTCCCCATAGTGAAGCTAATTTTGTTCAAAGAACTTATTGTATGCATATTCTAGGCTTGCGATTCATGTTACATGTTAATTTTTCTCTTTGTGAAACATCTACAATAATTTTTCTCATTGAGAAAACTGGTTTTGTTCATGTAATTTGTTGCATGCTGATATATATTCGTGGAAGTTGGTGAGTGATGATTTTTTTTTCTTGAAACTTGTTGCAGCCTGTTTTTTTTCTCTTCGCGACATTTGTACATTGATTTTTCACCTCGTGGAACTGATTTTGTTAATGGAACTTGTTGCGTGCTGATTGTTTTTTTAGTTCGTGGAACTTGTTGAATGCTGTTTTTTATTTGTGAAACTTTTTGCATGTTGATTTTTTCTCTTCGTGAAACTTGTACACTGATTTTTTTTCTTCTCCTAAAACTAATTTTTCCATGGAACATACTGCATGTATATTTTTCTGATTCTTGAACTTGTTGCGTGCTGATTTTTTTTGTTCTTGAAACTTGTTGCATGTTGCTTTTTTCTCTTCGTGAAACTTGTAAACTGATTTTTCTCCTTGTGAAACTGATTTTGTTCAAGGAACTTGTTGTGTGTTCATTGTTGTTCATGGAACCTTTTGCATGTTGGTTATGAAACTTGATTTTTTTTTCCACATAGTGAAACTAATTTTGTTCATAGAACTTATTGCATGCATATTCTATTCTCGTGATTCATGTTACATGTTGATTTTTCTCTTCGTGAAACATCTACAATGATTTTTATCATTGAGATCCTGTTTTTGTTCATGGAACTTGTTGCATGCTGATTTATGTTCGTGGAACTTGTTGAGTGATGATTTTTTGTGAAACTTTTTGCAGCCTGTTTTTTTTCTCTTCATGAAACTTGTGCATTAATGTTTCACCTCGTGAAACTGATTCTGTTAATTGAACTTGTTGCGTGCTGATTGTTTTTTTTAGTTCGTGGAACTTGTTGCATGCTGTTTTTTATTTGTGAAACTTGTTGCATGTTAATTTTTCTCTTCGTGAAACATGTACATAGATTTTTTTTCTCCTCCTAAAACTAATTTTGTCCATGAAACATACTGCATGAATATTTTTCTGATTCTGAAACTTGTTGCGTGCTGATTTTTTTGTTCTTGAAACTTGTTGCATGTTGTTTTTTTCTCTTCGTGAAACTTGTACACTGATTTTTCTCCTTGTGAAACTGATTTTGTTCAAGGAACTTGTTGTATGTACATTTTTATTCATGGAACTTGTTGCATGATGGTTTTTTGTTCATGAAACTTTTTGAATGCTAATTTTTCTCTTCTTCAAACTTATGAATAGATTTTTTTCTTCTCTTGAAGCCAATTTTGTTCATGGAACTTGACCCTGGTGATTTATGTTTCTGGAAAATGTTGAGTGCTAATTTTTCTTCGTGAAACTTGTTGCATGCTTATTTTGGAACTTGTTGCATGCTGATTTATGTTCGTTGAACTTGTTGAGTTTTTTCTCTTCACAAAACTTGTACATTGATTTTTCACCTCGTGAAATTGATTTTGTTAATGGAACTTGTTGCGTGCTGATTGTTTTTTTTAGTTCATGAAACTTGTTGCATGCTGTTTTTTATTCGTTAAACTTGTTGCATGTTGGTTATTTCTCTTCGTGAAACATGTACACTGATTTGTTTTCTCCTACTAAAACTAATTTTTTCCATTTAACATACTGCATGCATATTTTTCTGATTCTGGAACTTTTTGCGGGCTGATTTCTTTTGGTTGGTGAAACTTGTTGCGTGTTGCTTTTTCTTCTCTTCACGAAACTTGTACACTGATTTTCCTCCTCCTGAAACTGATTTTGTTCAAGGAACTTGTTACGTGCTGATTGTTGTTAATGGAACTTGTTGCATGATGGTTTTTTGTTCATGAAACTTGTTGCATGTTGATTTTTCTCTTCGTGAAACTTGCACATTTATTTTTTCTTCTCTGGAAGCCAATTTTGTTCGTAGAACTTGCCCGTGCTGATTTATGTTTGTGGAACTTGTTGAGTGCTGATTTTTCTTCGTGAAACTTGTTGCATGCTGATATTTTTCTTCGCAAAACTTAAACAATGATTTTTCTCCCCGTTAAACTGATTTTGTTCGTGAAACTTGTTGCGTGCTGATTTTTTATTCCTGAAACTTGTTGCATGTTTATTTTTTCTCTTCGTGAAACAAGTACATTGATTTTTTTTCTACCTAGTGAAACTAATTTTGTTTATGGAACTTATTGCATGCATATTTCTTTGTTCGTGATCCATGTTAAATGTTGATTTTTCTCTTTGTGAAACTTTTACAATGATTTTCCTCATTGAAAAAACTGATTTTGTTCATGGAACTTGTTGCACGCTGATTTATATTCGTGAAACTTGTTGAGTGATGATCTTTTGTTCGTGAAACGTGTTGCAGTGTGATTTTGTTTATTCTTTTCTCGAAACTTGTACATTGATTTTTCTCTTCGTGAAACTGGTTTTTGTTAATGGAAGTTGTTGCATGCTGATTGTTTTTTTTTGTTCATGGAACTTGTTACTTGCAGTTTCTTTTACTCGTGAAACTTGTTGCAGGTTGATTTTTTCTCTTAGTGAAACATGTAAATTGATGTCAGTTTGTATGTCAGAATCCATATATTTATGTGTTTTTGTTTCTAATAAAAGCTCTATGATTCTGCTAGCATACCCTAGAAATAATGGAAATATAACAAAGTAATAGATAACATATTTTTAATGAAATAATGACATGTATGATATTAATATACATATATAATAGATACATTATTATACATTATTAATATCAGTGAACAACTTTGGACATTTTGAATCTGTCCCATAAAATAGTTCACCATGTTCTCTCTTGACACTGTAGCTATTGTCTTCTCTTGTTTCGTAATCAGTAGAATAATCATTATTCCATTTTTGGTCATACACAATTTTTACTGGTATGTCACCGACAGGTTCAATATACGTTTCGTCTTTTGTGTTATTTGGTTCATTGACTGTTTGATCAATGATGGTAGTAACGTTTGCTGGCACTTTGTTTTCATTGATTCATCTTTATATTCCTTAGTGATATTTTCTAGCAATTCCCTTTTAATTTTTCCCGCAATTTCGCTGTCTATTATCACATTATTTTTACACATGTAACAGTTCCGGCACGTAGACAAGATATGGTTTATGATATTAGTAGAACAGTAGGCCTTTCTTCTTTTGACCTTCCGTCGAATTCTAATACCCGAAAGCTGATGATAGGATGTATCAGTAGATAATGTTTTACCAGCAACACTAGCAAGGAGTTGTCCTCTATCATGGACGATTATTTTTATGTTGGTATTCTCTTTGAGTGCAATCGTCTCTGGAAATGATACTTTCGAATATGCAGAATGTGAATAATTGAAATTCTTGGGTACTCCAAAGAAATCTAAACTCTCACTGTAATGACAACTCAAGCATACATTTCCGATAGTGCTACCGCTTTTACTTGTTTCATAGTCCAAATACTTCTTCTTGTCAGCATTCAATGCTAAAATAACACTATCATGTGAACACATTTTTACTGGGGGGTCATCCACATGTTTAATTTGCATTTTATCTTTGCTATTATTTGGTTCATTGATTGTTTGATCAATGGTAGTAACGTTTGCTGGCACTTTGTTTTTCATCGATTCATCTTTAAATTCCTTAGTGATATTTTCTAGCAATACCCTTTTTATTTTTGATGCAATTTTGCTGTCTATTATCACACTATTTTTACACAGGTAACAGTTCCGCCCTGTTGACAAGATATGGTTTATGATATTAGTAGAAGACTAGGCCTTTCTTCTTTTGATCTTCCGTTGAATGCTAATACCCGAAAGCTGACGATATGGTTTAACACTGGGTAACATGTTACCACAAGCACTAGCACGAAGATGCCCCTCTTCATCAACTATTATTTTTATGTTAGCCTTTTCTTTGAGTGCAATCATCTCCAGAGATCTCAATCTCGCATATCCACCAACATAAGAGTTGAATTTGTTTGGTACTCCAAACAAATTTAATTCCGTACTGTCATGACAATGCACGCATACGTTTCCGATAGTGTTACCACTTGTACTTATTTCATACTTTAAATACTTTTCCTTGTCAGCATTCAATGCTACAATAACACTATCATTTGAACACACTTTCTTAAAATGCTTCATCCTCACTTTTTTTTATAGATATTAGTTATGTGTTTATCGTTCCACTGCGTAAAAAATACTGATTTAATACATGCAATAAACTAGGTAGTGTCGATAACCGGCCATAGAGTACCAGTGGGAAAGCTGCATCGTGTCTCTGAGCAAGCATAGAGTGCAATTGTTGGAGCCGTGAGCATATTTTATGTCATTTTAAGATACGTAAAAAACAAAACAAAAAATAAATAAATAAAAAATAAAAATAGTTAAATAATTTCAAAGTCCAAAAAAAATTTAGTTAAAAAAAGTTCTACTACAAACAGTATTTTTCTAATAGTAAAAGTCACGACTAACATTTCTATATCATTCGCATTTTGAATTTGGAAAATATTAAATGTGATTTTTTGTTGTTGTATGTATGTTACATGTCATTCTAAGAGATGTAAAAAAAAATTTGAAAAAATAAATGTTAAAAAAAATTGGGGAGAGGGGTGCCCAGAGGGAGGGGGTTGGAGGGGGAGGGGGTAGCAGGGGGTTGGGGGGAAGGGTGAGGGTCAGGAGTAGGGGCTTGAGGGGCAACAAGTTGGGTGGGGAGGGGGTCCTTGGGGTTGGGGTAGGGGACCTTACAACACTGTTCAAATGGTAGTTGTGTATTATACCGAACACAGTTGAGAATCGTCCAAATAAAAAATATTTGTATCTTTGAATAGGAGTTAGTATTCCCTCAGATGGTTTACCATTTTCGTTTCTGTCAACTCCTATAATCATACCAAAATGAAGAATCATGTCTAACATTAAAACATCCATAACAGTTCGAATAACTCATTGTCAGAGTTTTTATACCCGTGTTCAAGGTTAAACATAAAAATACCACGCCTAACAAATTGTTTAACAGACAGAATTTCGTAACTTCATACCAGGAAAAGAATCAACATACCATGAAAACAGTTAGGATTTTTAACAGAAAACATGGAATTTAATATCAAAAGCATTGTAGCACGAATTTTCATGGAATGGTGATTCTGATTACAACATAAAAAAACAACCAAAGATATGAATTTTTAAGGCATGGTGATTTCTATCTGACTGATACCTTAGATTAATATGTGCAAAAAAGATAGGGCCCCGCTTCCTTATATTGACCTATCACTACTACTGTGTTCATGGTCGTACATTTGGCTTTAAAATGCACTTATTTATCTATCTATCTAATATGCAAAATACTTGTCCCAAACACATTTTGCGTGCAGACCCGCTATACTTTATCCCCCCCCCCTAATGTTCAAATCTATAGCCCAAATATATTTCCGAAGTACCGAAGAAACTAACACAAAAACCGGTGTGTTGTCAAATTTTACACAGCGTAAATTTGAGTGAGTGGCTCATAATATACAAGTACTAAAAGTCCTTCCCACAACGTAAATTAAAAAAATAAAACTCAAATAAAATTTTCAAATTTGGAAAAGCTTTATTTTCCACGGGGGGGGGGGGTATTTTCTGGTGGGGGGTAGTTTCCTGGGTGGTATTTATTACGGCGGGTATTTCCGCGGGGGGGGGGGGGTATTTTCCGCGGGGTTATTTTCCGCGGGGGTATTTTCTTGGGGAAGGGGAGTTTTCCGGAGGCTATTTTTCAGGGGGGTTATCGCCGGGGGGTAAATACATATAACCCTTCTAATTATGGGTAGGCAATGCCAAAGTAACGAATAGTTCCTGGGTCACCATTTACAAATCGAAAATGTTTAGCTTTTAATTCTTTCCTTATGACATCCTACTACCCCAAACGCAAGCGACCTGTTTTCCGTTTAGCCCTACACTATTGGCCGAAAGACTATCTTTGGCAATCTGTCATCCATCATCCACAGAAAGAGACCTAGCCATCTCAACCTTTCTCTCATTAAATAAAAAAAAACAAGTTTTTTTAAACTGAAAGTAAGGAGCGACATTAAAACTTAAAACGAACAGAAATTATTCCGTATTTGAACGGGACTGGCCCCTCCTCCACGCCTCGCTCTTTACGATAAAGTTTTTTACTGTTTTAAAAAATAATGTTGTGAGACAGAGTCAAACTTTAGCGTAAAGAGCGAGGCGTTGAGGAGGGGAGAGTCCCTTTCATATACGGAATAATTTCTGTTCGTTTTAGGTTTTAATGAGACATACCTTCAATTGAAAAAGACTATAAGTTCTAATCGTTTAACTAATCAATCCAGAAATCCCCACTTCCGCGGAAATTTTTTCCTGGGAATTCAAACATGCTGAAAAATTTCCCCCGGACAATTCCCAGGGCACCTCTCCAGTAGAATGTTTATAATTAATACTATAGAGGCTCTACACCTTTTCAAAGAGAGTGAGTAACCCTTCTTATTTCAAGGCCATCCCCTAGGGCACTCTTGAGGTTGAATGAACTCTATCAAGGGCATTCCCTAGGGAACTCTTGTGAACTCTTACATAACTCATTTCTCTGGTTTTGAGTGTTAGTTGCGCAATGATATAGCCCTATGGCACTCTTAATTCACTGAACTCTTACATAACTGATTTTCTCTGACCTTGAGTATGGATATAAAAGCTTGATGGAGAGTTAATAACACATTTCTAAATAGATATTTGGCTAAATTACATTGCTTAAAGTTTGAAAAACCTTCTATTATTAAAAATAAATTGTTTTACATTATTGCAAGTTGATGGAGTTGACAACCATGATATGAAGACGAGAGTTCCCAATTTAGCTGTTAGCTGTGGAAATTGCAAAGGATTGTCACTTAACAGTTGAGTGGGATGATATGTTTGGTAGATATGTTATATCTTTGATTAAATTTGAGTTGAAAGAACAATTATATTTTGCTGCTATAGCAAACATTATGAATATATCCAGACGAAAACTTAGATTGAATGCAATCATGAAACAAATTGAAGACAATTAATTGGTACATCTTGTGAAAAAAGAGTGAAAATGTATACGTTATTAATGTATACGTTAGTTATTTATAATGTTTGCTAAAGCAAACATTATGAATATATCCAGACTACAACTTAGATTGAATGCAATAATGAAGCACATTGAAGACAATGGACTGGGACATCTTGTGAAAAAAGAGTGAAAATGTATACGTTATTTATGATTACATTTTCTGACAATGAAAATGTTTTATAATGGTTTTTCCTGTTTAGATATTTTTAGTTGATTGTTAACTCCTCCTCTCCCTAGGGAACCAATAGGCGATGAGAATGTGTTCAAAAATAGAAGGAAAATCTTTTTTTCTATTAGTTAATTTAATTTATAATTGATAGTGTGAGTGTCAAGAAAAAAAAGGATGAATTTGAGAAAAAAATCATGCGGAATGTTGTGACTTTGGAAATACTAGTGGACCGAAATGATCAGTTTCAAGAGATACCGGTGCGAAAGAAAAAATTATTTGGAACAATGATGGACAATCTAACGAAAACAAATCTCCATCTTTGAATTATTGCATGAACCTTTTACGTTGTGGGTCAAATGCATTTACTCAATTTATTGACGTAGGCCTACTAATCAAAACAAATCAAAATTATATTATGGATTTGCTATTGAACACTCCCTAAACATTATATGTTTATTAGAAACTCTATCCAAATTATTTTTCACGAGAACAACAAATAAGTCGACAATTTAAAAAGTCCAAGCATGTTTCATTGATTTTGCAGTGAGACGCCCCCCATAACACTCTCTCTATCTCTCTCTCTCTCTCTCTCTCTCTCTTGTTCTCTCTCTCTCTCTCTCTCTCTCTCTCTCTCTCTCTCTCTCTCTCTCTCTCTCTCTCTCTCTACAAGTACAAAAGAACATTTCTTTTTTATCTGAAGTTAGTTTCTATTTGGCAGTGCGACAGTCAACAGTGAAAAGATGTACCACAGCTGTCCACTATGTATGTATTCATGTTGGTCTTACTGTGAGAATTGCACCGTCGCAGATGAATATAATGAAGTGTATATTATGCAATCGATTTAAACAGCATCGAGGATATGCAGTTGCTATTAAGGACTGTAATTCATGTCTTGAAGAAGTTTTTGATTGAAGAGAAGGGGGAAGCGGGATTGAAGAGATTGAAGAGATTTGTCTTGAAGAGAAGGGGGTTAGTTGCCCTCCAATCACTTTCAACTATTAAACAGGGCACTAGCCCTTTTCATTTCCAATCGAAGGAGCCCCTTTATACGTTTCTATGACAAAGCATTCAATAAAAACGCTATATGCCCCCAGGGCATAACTTACAACCTTACCCCTGAGGGCTCTGGGAGGACTGCCATCCTCAAAGACCTAATGTCCAGAACTTTCAACTACGTTGAAAAAAATGGCTATCTCAAAAATTTGACTTGATGTGTTTGGGAAAATGTGGTTGTGAGAGGGGGGTTAGTTACCCTCCAATCATTTTCGACTATTAAAAAGGGTACTAGCCCTCTCAATTTCCAATTGAATGAGCCCCTTTTGAAATTTCTACGACAACACTATCTATAGAAACCTTATATGCCCCCGGGGCTTGCAACCTTTGCCCTGGGGCTCTGGGGGGTTTGTCATTCTCAAAAACATAATTTCAAGAACTTTCAACTACGTTGAACAAAATGGCTATCAAAACTTTGATTAAAGGTGTTTGAGGAAATGGTGGACGTGAGAGGGGGGGGGGGTGAGTTGCTCTCCATTCACTTTTGACTATTAAAAAGGGAACTAGCCCTTTCAATTTCTAATCAAATGATCCCTTTTTGATATTTCTACGACAAAACTTTCTATAAGAACCTTATATGCCCCCAGGGCATAGCCTAAAACCCTTGCCCCGAGGGTTGTGGGGGGTTGTTGTTGTCATTCTCAAAAACCTAATTTCCATAATTTTTAACTACGTTGAACAAAATGGATATTTCAAAATTTTGACTGGATGTGTTTGAGAAAATGGTTGGCGTGAGAGGGGTCTTAGTTGCCCTTCATTCACTTCAATATTAAAAAGGATACTAGGTCTTTCACTTTCCAATCCAATGAACCTTTTTTGTAGTTTATAAAAACCTTATATGCCCCCAGGGCATAAATTACAACCCTTGCCCTGAGGGATGTTGGGGTTGTCATCCTCAAAGACCTAATTTCTGGAACTTTCAATTACGTTGAAAAATGGAAATATCAAAATTTTGATTGTATGTGTTTGGGGAAATGGTGTGCAGGAGACGGGGGCTAGTTGCCCTCCAGTTACTTTCGACTATTAAAAAGGACACTAGCCATTTCAATTTCCAAAAGAATGAGCCCTTTTTGAAGTTTCTACGACAACGCTTTCTATAAAGACCTTAGATGCCCCCATGGCATAATGTTTGGAAAATGAATGGGCTTGAGAGAAAGGCTGCTTGCCCTCCAATTTCTTGTTACTTTTAAAAAGGGCACCAGACACTTGTGCTGTAAGTGGAGTGCAAGGGGGAGGACTTCTTCTTCATTAATATAGTAAAAACATTTAAAACAAGTAAAGAAAAGTGAAAACATTTTAAATATATTTTGTTTACAGTAAAGTGCAAATTATGTTCGGGTCTTGAGAAGGCATGGGGGTTGTCAGCCCTACTAATGTTAATTTTTGCTCGCTTTGAGTTTGACTCTGTCATTTATTGTATTTTCTGTTCGTTTTGGGTCTCATTTATTTATCGATGAATCTGCTTCTAGTCTGATCGCTATTTTTTTATGGATGGCTAGATTTGTAGGAAAAAAGTCAGTTTTTTTTAATGAGCTATTAAGACAATTATTGAGTTGATTTTTTTTACCGTATTTTATTGCTATTAGTCAAACGTTGCGATGTGTGTGCGCGTGTGTGCACATGTGTATGTGTGTGTGTGTGAATGTGTGTGTGCGCATGTGTGTGTGTGAGTGTGTTTGTGTGTGCTATAAGCAAAAATTTGTAATTTATTATACATTTGTTTTATAAATCAATGCTAAAAGCAAAAATTTGTAATTTATTATGCATTTGTTTGAGAATACTAATCAAATTAATAAAAAAAAAACATCTTGTTTCATAAATAATATGAATACAAATCCAACTAAGAAAAAAAATAAATAGTGTGCTATAATTGCGATAAAACTTTCCTCAAAGAAAAGAAAACTCCATCCATTCATTTTTAGTTTCAGGGGGAAGCTACAAAAACAACTGCCTTTCCTGGCCCAGGACTTCAAAATATCATGGGTAATTGTCCCCTCTCGCCGGATGATGTTAGTGAAGGTACGTCATTTAGTATCCCCCTGGATTTTCAATTTACAACGGAAGAAATGGATAGCCTTATCGAAATTGTTGGATCTAATGTTTCCGGGGACATTTTTGACGATGACTTTACTATTAGTGAATTGGGTCCTGTGCAAATAGATGCAGGACATGAAAATAGTGTCGCGTCCCCGGAACTACGTGAATTTTTTTTGTTGGAATCTTCTCTAGGTCACTTGCAAACACATAGGGTAGATTTTACTCTCCCCGAGGAAAACCTGATTGACAGGGGTGTCATTTTAACAGACCCTGTAATTGTTCTTCATACCTATATCGACCGAATTTGAGCACTTATTGAGATTCAGATTCAGAATTGGGGGGTCAAGGTGGGATTAAGGCATCAGTCAATCAAAAAGTTTATTTACAAAAGGGGACATCTGGGGACATTTTTTATTTTCATTTTTCAACTGGCAATCAAACTTTTTACCCTGGTCTAAATGAATTTGAGGGTAACTTTTTCAATTGGGCCAATAAATTAATATTAATTTTGGACACATTAAACGAGAGGGGAATTGGGTCCACAATTTTATACATTGAAAATATGGATCTAAATCTCAGTAGATTTAAAAAAAAACTTTATTTTAAGCGGGGCGGGTAGTCGACGAATAAAATGCCACCCAGATTTGTAGACTACAGGGGGGTTCAGGGTTTCAATTTTGACACGGGGCTGCAATGCTTTAAATATGCATTTTTAGCAGCAGCCCATAAAACATTAAAAAAAGATTCAACAATAAAAAATCTCGATAGACTTGCACGTAACGGTGGAGAAAATTTCCCTAAAGTAAATTTTGACTGTTTAGAGGGAAAGTACCCGGTTTCCTTAAAAGAAATAACTATATTTGAAAAAGCAAACGAAAATCTTGGGTTGGGGGTGGTTGTTCTCCAGTATGACAAGGAATTTGTAAATGGGGAAAGAAACCGAATAAAAAAGGGGTTTTATATTCAGTTAGGACACCGTTGGTAGATAAGGTTAAAAACTGGGTTTGGGTTGTCTATGAGCCCCCCAAAGATGTAAATTCCTATGGTCTTTTTTTCGCCGTTACAGCAATAAGTCGACTCTTATCTCAAGGTGTGAAGAAAGGGGATCGTCATTATTGCCCCATGTGTCTTTCCCCATTTACAACTGAAAGAACACTCGGATCACATGAGATATTGCAAAATTCATGGCAATCAAAGAATAGAAATGCCGGCAGAAGGCAAAAATACTTTACAATTTAAAAACTTCCAAAATTACCCGCTACAGGTTGATAAAGTATGTTTGGATTGTGAATGAAGACTGGTGGAGGTCCATCATGGCCATCAGACCCATCAAGGCCAATTATAGTCGAGGTACACAAACTAGTTGCGTGTTGCTATGCGCATGCCCGTCGCGATTCCAATAATAAAATGCAGCTGGAAGAGTTTTTTTGGCTATGGATGAGGAGGGTAGCATGGAGAAGTTATTGGTGTCTTTAAAAAAAACAGCGAACGGTGCAATTTCGCGATTGTGTCACACCAACTACCCAATGTCATTATCAGATAAGGAGCAACAGGCACTAGAAAAGGGGACAATTTTTTGGGTTTGTAGGGAAGCTCTTGCCCCAAAAGACGCTGTCCAGGATCACAATCATCTTATTGACCCCAATTCAACGGGTAAAAGTAACTTTCAGGGGTGGGCTCACAATTCATGTAATTTAGAAATTTAACAGCAACTCTTTCTTCCGGGTTTTATACACAATTCTAACTACGATCTGAAGTATGTGCTACCAGCAATGTCACATCTTCAAAGAAATGGAACAGTGGATGATGCATGGGTGATAGGCAGCTTTTCCTACAAAATCATTGCTAAATCTTCGGAAAAGTTGCTTGTTTTGGAATTTATGTGGAGATATGTTGAAGACGACATTGACTACATGAATAAAATTCGCTTTTTAGATTCCTACAGTTTTTTCCCCAAATCATTGAGCTAATTAATTCAAGTGCAGAATAACGATGACGGCTGCAATGCTTTCTCCCCTCTCAAGCAACAATTTCCAAATGATTTATGTGATTTTTTGACGGTCAAGGGCATATATCCTTATGATTATTACCGCTCCATGTCGAGATTCGCCGAGGAAACTATTCCCCCGATCGAATCGTTTTACGACAGTCTACACGATCGTAGGTGCACCCCTGATGAATACAGTTTTGCTAAAAAAGTGTGGGCAGAAGGAGGATGTAAAAATGGGTTTGACTACTGCAAGCTGTATTTGTCAAGTGATGTGTTAACTTTGTTAGACATTATGTGTAAAAATACTGACAAAATCTAAGGGGAATTTAATCTTGATTTAAGATATTATTTTTCATCTCCTCATCTGGCAATGTACCTCATCCTAAAAATTATTGGGGAAAAAATCGGGCTAATCACCGACATCGAACAGCACCAGTTCATCGAGAGGTCAATGAGGGGTGGATAAGTTTTTCACGGGGATCGTATCCTGGAAACTGATCCAACTGGAGAGAAGACGGGGACAAAATCAGATGCAGTTTT
Source organism: Artemia sp. Qi Xiang Cuo (assembly GCF_049724085.1). Classification (NCBI taxonomy): domain Eukaryota; kingdom Metazoa; phylum Arthropoda; class Branchiopoda; order Anostraca; family Artemiidae; genus Artemia; species Artemia sp. Qi Xiang Cuo. Next base: position 34,695,544 of record NC_142798.1, read on the forward strand.
CCTTGCCATTAATTCTCTCTACCTCATAAACAAGTCCCATTATGCAATGCCTTGTAGTGGCTATAACTTACTAAATGACCCTCAATTCCCTCATGTTCACAACATTGGCAGTGTTGAAGAGACAGGATAAGTTGGATGGTTTTTGAAATTGACGGTGAGACTCCAATTGGACTTCATGATTCAGTAAAGGATTTTGTTTTTAAATGCATCAATAGACCTGTGACTAGGGATTCTTTGAGCCCTCTCAACAGACGTTTAGTCGAGGTGGACGGATTGCATTGATCACCTTCAAAACAAAAACTTATTGCTGACCTTCTGCCGAAGAAAAATATTGTTGTACATAATTTAAAACGGCTTTAAAACGGATGTGCAACAACGGTTTCAACGTCACAAAGGTTCAGAGAGCCCTCCAGTTTAGTGAAAAACCCTATCTGAAAACGTTTGTTGACACTTTTGTCAAGAAACGTTCTGAAGCGCAGACAAAAGCCGAAAAAGAAATTTTTAAGCTCATTTTGATTTCGACTTTTGGTAAAACGTGCGAGAGTGTTCGCAATAGGAATCGTTGTGACGTCGTAGCCGATCCCAAACAATGTGCTCGAATTATTGCCGATCCAAATTACACTTCCTTCACAATCTTTGGCCCGGACATGGTACTATTGAATAGAAAAAAAAGAAACATTTTCCTGAATAAAAATATTGCTTCAGGCAATGCTATATTCGAGATCTCTAAAAATCTCATGTTGAAGTTCTACTACAATCGGTCTAGGGTACAGCGGCCGTAAAAGGGACAAGTAGAGGTCTGATACGGGGACACAGATTCTCTACTGCTAAAAGTAAAAACCCCAAACCTACTTAATGATTTGGGGCAAGGTGAAATCATCAGCTCTCGGATGGACTATACCAATTGGAGTGGGCTTTACCCACAGCTAGTGAAACGTCGGGCGCCAAATCAACTTTTATTTTTTTAATCAGAAACGGGAAGCGACATGATTTCCCGTGGTATGTTTGTAAGTCCTAAGGTGTACTTTATACAGACACACGACGAGGAAATCAAAAAACGTTGCAAAGGAGTACCCACGCGCTATGTGGATAAGAATTTTAACATGGACGTCTATAGGAATTTTATTGATGAAAAATACAATTCCACGAGCAAAATGGTTGGCCCCTCGGTCGCTAAACTACAGGAACTTCAGTGTATATATAGAAAAATTGACATGAGCACCATTTCCAACAAGGTCTATTTTTGTCAAGACGGTGTGACTACCCACCCCCTGGGACACTATTTAACTTCCGACCGAGCCGAATGTGTTAGCCATAGGGAAAGTCTCGGTTTGAGAAAAGTCCAATAAATTTTCCCCAAAACCTTGGGGGGGGAGGGGCCTCGTGACCTGGGGGGAGGGGGCTCGTGGCCCAGGGGGTGGGCCTCACGGCCGGCCTCCAGCGGGGGGTGCGCAGCCACTACCAAAGTTATCTTTTTTTTTACTTAGAGCAGATTTTTGTGCTTTTGTAAATATACATGTTGCATTCAAATAAAAAAAATGATGTTAAAAAGTGATATTATTAAAAGTGTATTTTTTCATTAAATGTTGTATTTATAAATAAATAAAGTATATTTATTAAAGTGCTTTTTCTAGTGCATTTTTTTAAATAAATGTTTTGTTTTATAAATAAATTTAAAAAAGTGCATTTTGCTTTTTTTCTGTAAAGTGCTGTTTATAATACAAGAAATATGATTCTTTATTGATTTTGTTCTTCTTCTCATTATTATTCTTGAACGGAGTACTAGTAATAGGGAAATTATTTAGTCATTAAACAACTATAGTCTACAGTTAGTTGTCTAGGTGAACTGTTGAAGGGAACTTATATCTATTTAAAACACCATTCAGATCGTTTCTGTGTGGGCCGTCAATGTCAGGCAAAACAACACTCTTAACTAAAATAATTAAAAATTTCGATAAAATGTTTATGGAAAAGCCGAAAAAATCTACTATTGTTAAAGTATTTGGCAAAAGTCATACGATAAAATAAAAGCGATTGGCACGGCGGGATTGGTGCAGATACAATTTATACAGGGACTTGATGTTTTCAACATCATTGAACCAAACTCTTGGCTGATTATTGACGATCTAGCTGAATCTATTGAACAATGGTCCCAGGAAATGCTGCAATTGTTAACCGTTCGCTCTCACTGTGCAAACAATGTGCTGGAATTATTGCCGATCCAAATTACACTTCCTTTACAATCATTGGCCCGGACATGGTACTATTGAATAGAAAAAAAGAAGCATTGTCCTGAATAAAAATATTGCTGCAGGCAGTGCCATCTTGAAGATCTCTAAGAAGCTCATGTTGGAATTCTACTACAATGTGGCTAGGGTAAAGTGGCCGGAGAAGGGGCAAGTAGAGGTCTGCTACGGGGACACATATTCTCTACTGCTAAAAGTAAAAACCCCAAACCTACTTGATGATTTGGCGCACGGTGAAATCATCAGCTCGCGGATGGACTACACCAATTGGAGTAGGCTTTACCCAGAGCTAGTAAAACGTCGGGCGCCAAATCAGACTCGATGTTGATCTGGCTGAATCTATTGAACAATGGTCCCAGGAAATGCTGCAATTGCTCACCATTCGCTCTCCTCATGAACAGATTTCCATTACTCTGGTTCTACACAAACTCTTTCATCAGAGAAAATGTATGCAAACACTTGCATTGAACTGCACCTACTATATCATCTACAGAGTTGTTCGGGATACTAGCTCGCTAATAACCCTCAATAAACAAATCTATCCAGGCGCCCCCAAACTTCTGCTCTCAGCGGACAATCAGGCAACTAATAAACCCTACGGCTATATCCTATTGGATCTTAATCAAAATACACCCGAGGATTTACGTGTAGTCACAGATATTTTTGACAATGAAATTATAGTATATCTCCCCGTGGACAGTAAAAAGACCTATTAGTTGCTATCATGACACTGAAGAAACTACATGAAAATAGATATTTATTTTCAGTTCTAAGCACTTCAAAACCCCCACTTAGGAAAGCCCTACTCAAACATGGTATTGACAATGATTTCATTAATCTAATATCTGAACTTTGTTTAAATTTGACCTAGGGCAATGTTCAACTGCCAGAAGTAGTTAAGCAACAGGCAAAACAACATCGTTCCATTCTACATACATTGGCCTCTAAAAACAAAGGAAAGAATTTTAAAAGGAAACGTCTTCTTCAGGCGGGCGGTAGCTTTTTCACACTTTTACTGCCAATAATTGCATGACTTGTAAACATTTTTCTCTAGAGACAGAATGGCAAAACCATATAAATTGATTCCAATAGAACTCGCTCTCTCACCCGTGGAACCTTTTGAGGACAATCTGAGTAAATTCATTGATAACGAGAATATTGAGGATGATAAAAAACTGATTTTACTTCAAGATGCACTTCGCCGAGTGGACAAACATAAACCCAATCGCACGAAGGCCAGTGGTATTGATCACAAAAAAGAATAATCTCCTCAGGATTCTGCCAAATAAGGAGTAATTGTATTAAATTGTATCTAAATTTTGAAATATAATGCCCCAATCATATCGTGAACAAAGTAAACGACTCATAACATATCTCATGGAAAGTGGTCAAGATCATATTCAAGTGATAGCAATGGGAAAGAGATTATAATTCAAGGTAAGAGCTATAATCTACTTGATTTAATCTATGATATGGTTACAAATCGTAAAGGACTTTTATCATTTGAAACTCATCTATACAACTTTCTAAATACAATAAACTTTCCCAAAAACTTTATTAGCAATAGGCAAATTCTAAAAAATTAAATTAACTTGTACCATCGTCAACACCATTAAAATATGAACATGAAGAAGAAGAAGAATATTTCAAATAAATTTTGGAAAAAACTATCACACCTATTGAAAACCTTACAATTAGGGGGAGCAGTAAACCATTTATAGCTAGAAAGAAGTGAACACGTATAAAGTCAATGTCACCACCACCACCACCAACCACCAGTATCCACATGAGAAGCGAACGTTACACTCTAAATTTACATTCAAAATGGTTGAAATTCTGAAACGTGGTTATGAAAATATTGGTGAAGTGGGGAGTTTAAGTTCCCCCACCACTCTATCCAAAGTCACTGGTGTTCACGCTAAAAGTGTACAAGCCTATCTACAAAATGAATCAAGTTAAACTCTGCATAGAAATCATAGGCTTCGTGCTAATCATTATCAAAAAACTAAAGCCTTTTTCCCATTGCATATGATGCAAGCAGATCTCCTAACTCTAGATGAGATTCAAAGACGTTACAATACACTGCACAAGTACATTCTACTTGCAATCAGAGTTTTTAGTTGGTATACATACGCCATTCCATTGCGCACAAAGAGAGGTGTTGAAGTTGCTCAAGCTATAGAAAGTATTCTCGAACAAGATTTATATACAAAATTTCAAATGGATCGCGATAGTGAATTTTTTAATCCCTATGTTGCAAAAGTACTAGCAAAATATAATACATTGCTCTATCATAGGCATAGCCCCATAAAGGCTGCATTGGCCGAACGACTGATAAGAACTATTCGAATTTTAATTTCAAGATATTGTACATTGAAAAATACATCTGTTTCTATTCATGATTCAGATAAAACCATGTTGATTTATAATCAACGACCTCATCGATCATTGTCCAATTCAACCCCAACGGAAGTTCATCATTCTGATCATGATACAATTGACACTTTTCTTAAACAATGTTCCAATAAAACAAGTGTCAAGAAGAAAAAATTCAATGTTGGTGATACTGTTCGAATTAACAGGACAACTAATGTTTTTGAAAAGGGTAATTACTTGTGGTCCACAGAACTTTTTAAAGTGGCAAAAATACTAGACACCAAACCCGTAACTTATCGTTTGAGCGATACTAAGGATGAAGAGATTCTCGGCGGCTTTTATGACTATGAACTACAAAAAGTTAAAAATAATAGTGAAATCTATCAAATTGAAAAGATATTAAAGACTCGTACTCACAAGGGTAGGAAACAGAACTTGTTCGGTGGCTAGGATACAACTCTGATTTTGATTCTTGGATCAGTGTTGAAGATATTGACAATGCCCAATGATTTCTATGTAACTTTTGTGTCCAACGTTTCCGATCCTCTCTACAACGACTTGAATAAGACAAGTGATTTTTGGATGGAACACTCCCCCGCCATCAAATTTGACGGCGCCTATGAAGTGGCTCGTGTCAATTGTATTCTCAAAAATACCTATGACATCCTGAGAAAGGATCTTGTGTATGATATAAAAGATATACCATTCGATTGGTCACCCTTTGTCGACTATGAATGGGTTAAAGCACTTAAATCTAGCGAATATCCACCTGTCAAATTGAAATATATTGAATACGATAATATGACAGATTTGTGTCGCATAATCAATAGAAAAATCTCATATCGCAGGAATGGCACATTCCATTTTAATTATACAATGGAACACGATAGGATTTACATTACCTCACCTATTGACACTGAAATAATTATTCTCAATGATAATCTGAGAGACGTTCCTGGCTTTAAACAGAATATGATCACTGGCAAAAACGCTGGCACCGTTTACGGGATGGATCAAGTTATTTCTGCTGATTATCCACCTGGTTTCACCTCGGACTCTTGCATATTTCTCTATGCATCTTTTGTGGAAACATCGAGAGTTGGTAATTCAAATGTCGCCTCCTACGTGTTCTTGGACGAAAAACATCTCATGAACTTGTTCATCATTAGAATATAAAGCGTCTTCAGTATGTTCCTGTAAACACTTCGTATTTGGAACTCTGTCAGTTAACACTCAGAAGTGAAGTGGGTGATCCTCTAGCAATAACAAAAGGCTTAGCAGTGATTACATGTCATTTTCGACAAATTGTCGGCGACACCACCTTCTAAAATGAACAATAGAAGAATTCCATTTGTCTGTCCCTATATAGATTGCTATGTTGGTGCTCGGAGTCCACGTCAAATAGGCAATGGATTGGACTACTACAAGGGGCGCACTACAATGTCTGGCTATGGTCTTGGTAGCTGGGGTGCTAGGGTATTTTGTTCTGCACTACCCCTTGCCAGAAAATATCTTGTACTTGCTGCATCAAAATATTGCTGCCTCAACACTACAGGACTGGGGGTCGGGTAAGAATTTCAAGGAGAGTGTTAAGGAAAATATTCGATCTTCAGCAAGAGCCGTTGGTGAGGAATTAAAATCTCAGCAAAATGGGAAAGGATTGAAAAGGATACGTGCGCCTCATTCGCTTATCAGTCTCTACCCAGTTGGGAAGCGAAGGACATCAACAAGGACTTTGAGAAATAAAACAACTAAGACCAATAAGAAGAAGAAGAAAAAGATTGTTAGATCAAAGAAGTATTTCTTCTCTTAAGATGACTTATCTCCCCCACAAGGAATCACATCCATCAATCAGTTCCTCATTGAATCTGTTCAATGCTGAAAATGTTGATGTCAGCGTCAAGTATGGCTACTATTAACAATTTCACCCTCAACAACCCCTCTCGGAAAATATACACTTTCAAATATTTTCCAATGAAGGCTATTTCATTGATTTGTCATCAACATTTATTGATTTAAATGTTGTGGTGAACAAAAAGTCAGATAATACAACTCCAACTACTACCGATGGTTTCTCCTACGAAAACTGTATTCTACACAATCTGTTCAAACAAATTAATGTATTTATTAATGGACCATTGGTGAGCACTAGCAATAACGTATCCAACTATGGAAGCTACATACAATTTATGATGATGACACCAAAGGCATACAAGGAGTTGAGAGCACAATCATTGGGCTATGGATATCGATCAGGTGTTGATACTGTCGGTGAGTTGACTACTGCAGTGACCCAGGAGTATCATCTGGTTGGAAAATTAAATCATGAGATATTCAATATATCCCAATGGTTACCCCCCAATGTCAAGATTGACATAAAGTTGCAACTAGCCCATCGAATTTCATTTTGAGATAAACACTTCCTGCAGCACCCGTTGCAAATGTCATTATCACATCGGCAATTCTCCACGTCTGAATACAACAGGTTATGAGCTCTGTTGCATTGGCAGTGGAAAAGCTAAGAGCCAATGGCAACAACATTAAACTTCATGTCCCCCATACGATCACTAATCAACGTCACATTGCCACCGGCTCTCGTAGCTATGCCTATTCATCATTTATCAATGGGGAAATCACATCAAAATTGACTTTGGCCTTTGTGAAGATTGGCAGTGCTGTTGGATCCTGGACTTAATCCCCCCATGATTTTAATTTTTTCGGTCTATCTAGCCTTGTGTGCAAAGTGAATTGTATTCCGCTGTGCACTCCATCATTTGACAAAAAATCCTACAGATCTCTGTGTGAGTTGACCATGCAATCCCTAGATCATGACTCCCAATTATTTGAAAATGGAATAACCGATTCAATGTTTTCAAAAAATCATGGTGTAACAGTTTTGGACCTGTCGGGAACCCAGGATATGAGCATAGTACGAACAGGGAATGTACGTTTAGAGTGTACATTTGCTGATGCTTTGACTGAGAGTATCACGGTAATATAATTGAGTCAATTTGAAACATATTGGGAGATCACACCCGAAGGCAGTGTTCTACTAGACCTAGCACCATGAATACAAACCAAATAATCCCCGTATTTAGTATGGATCCATACATCTCCCAGTACAAGTCCTATTGCATACCATCGGACTTCATTGAAAAAATTCCAAGTGTTAACAATACCCTCATCATTGTTAATAGTAGTCCATCGACTTTGAAGACTGGCCATTGGCTATGCATCTTTCAAACAGCGAAGAATATTGAATTTTTTGATCCTCTTGGCCTATCATATAAATTCTACACTCCACACATCAGCAACTTTATTGAAAGCAGTGGGAAAACTATTATTCAAAATCAACGAAGAGTAAAGGATTTAACGACTAAGACATGTGGCTTTCATACACTACTCTTTTTCATATTCAGATGTCGTGGCTATACCTACAAACAGTTTCTCGACATTTAAGTTGACTTACCTCGATTGAACGACTTTCTAGTGGAAAATATACTTACAAGCATGTTTAATATTGATTTTAGTGCCCTACGAATAAAATGTTCTAAAAATTTATGTGAAATTGTTTATTAATAAATGAAAATTTTATGTAAATGATAAAAAACGACTTTTCTACTCTTTAGATTTCATCTTCTACTAGGTATAGGTATTTGTCAATAACAACTAATGTAGGTAGATTATCCGAATTCACAGAATACTGATCCTGATGTGCTGCAATGTCAGGGTTGCATTTTCTATAATAGAGTGTAACTTCGCTCTTGTCATATCTCTTTGTATAGTCAATGATACTATTCTCATTCATTTTATATAATGCATATGTTTCAATTTGCTTATTTGAAACAATGTCACAAACAGTGTCCTCAAATGGTGAATCACATTCCATCACAGCCAAATAAAAATCAGTGGGTTTATTATCATAGCGGCTATTGTCTTTAATGCTATGGAGCATAAACAATATTTTTTTTCTTGTCGGCCGGCTGAACCGCCGACACCCTGTCCATCCTTTCAAACCTATCTCAACCAATGACGATACGAACGTTGCAGAAACAAACCAAAACGACGCTTAGGATTCTTTACAATCATACCTGAATATGTATTCTCCCACTGATTAAAATTATCATAGTGGCAATACGAGCATAGATGCCCTCTAGGATGAGAGTCACACACCTCTTCAAGACAGGAATTACAACCTTTAATTTGTACAGCATATCCTCTATGCAATTTACACGGGTTGCATAATCTGCACTTTTCATCATACTCATCAATCATTGTGCAATTCTCACATGATGACCAGCTGCCCAGTGTGTACATGCATAGCGAACATGTATGGAACATTTTTTCATGTGTTGACACTCTCACTGCCACAATGAAACTGAGCTAGCAACAACAACAAATTGAGTGGGATAGAGAGAGAGAGAGGAGTAAATCACGGGGAGGAACATAAACGCTTAGAATAGCATAGGAAGGAACATATATTCTTAGAATAGCATGGGAGGGAACATAAACTCCTAGAATAGCATTGGAAGGAACATAAACCCTTAGAATAGCATAGGAAGGAACATAAACCCTTAGAATAGCATAGGAAGGAACATAAACCCTTAGAATAGCATAGGAAGGAACATAATGCCATAGAATCCATAAGGCCATGATCTGGAAAAGGTACCAAGGAACATAATGCCATAGAATAGCATAGGAAGGAACATAAACCATGCAAATGCATAAGCACATGCTCTGGAAAGGGGCCAAGGAGCATAATGCCATAGAATAGCACAGGAAGGAACATAAACCATGCAAATCCATAAGTACATGCTCTGGAAAGGTGCCAAGGAACATAAGGCAAACAAATAACACAGGAAGGAACATAAGGCAAGCAAAGTATAAGTTAGCAATCTACTCATATCTACCCATAACGTCCTTGATTTGTCAGGAAGGTTCACAATGGGCAGGAGATAAGCTACTTTTTCATTATTATTATAGTGTTGTTTTTGTTTGTTTTAACTTTTAGTTTTGTTTTTTTCACACTGATTTGGAAGACGCTAGTTTGTTTTATAAATTTGATGTGCAAAAAGAAAGACAGCTCTAATACAAATAATCAAAAATAGAATAAGAAGAAAAAATCAAACTAATGAGGTCAAAACATTTAATTTACAAATAAATTACATACAAAACTTTTGTAACTAAAATAATTCCTTCTCTCTAGCCCCAATACCGTCTATAACCGTAGCCGTACGGTGCATATCCATATGATGGATATGCATAACCATATGAAGGGTAGTAATGACCATAATAACGGTAAGGATAATAACTATAATGATGAGTTTCTGCTGTTTTCAGATCTTCTTCGGCAGGAGCTTCCAATTCAGATGCTTCTCTTCTCTGCCTGTAACTATGATCGTCAAAGGAAAGACCGTCAAAGGAAAGACCGTCAAAGATCGTCAAAGAATCATACCATCCTCCTTGACCTGCTAATTCCCTTTTCAAATCTTCTATTTCAGGAGGTCTTTCGTTTGGATAATTTGGTTCTGCAAATGCTGCGATGATAACAAGAGAAACGAACAGAATCTAGAATAAAAGTAAATACTTATATAAATATAGATACATATGTTTAAATATGTATATGTTTCCTTTGTAGGAAACCTAGAAACCAATAGGAAACAGTTTTGAAACACATCTATGCACTTTAAAAACGCATAAGAGTCTATCTTATCAAAGTTTGGACTTTAAATAGGGTTTTAAAAGGAAATTGTAGCAAATTTTAGTACATGTGGTTTTTCTTGATTTTCAGCATTGGATTTAAGCATTTTAGTAGCACAAAAATCGCGATAGTGTCCTGGATATCAGTATTGAATTAGATATAATTATTAGCTAACGTTTCGTTTATTCCCAAAAAGTTAAAATTTTTTTTAACTAAATGTAAGGAGCAATATTAAAACTTAAAACGAACAGAAATTATTACGTATATGAGCGGGTTTGCCCCTTAGTCAATACCTTGCTCTTTACGCTAAAGTTCGAATTTTGTTCCAATTTTCTAAGAATGATTTTTGAATCCCAAAGGCCGTTTAATTAGAATAGATAGCTCTTTTAGCGTAAAGAGCGAGGTATTGACTAGGGGGCAAACCCACTCAATTACGTAATAATTTTTGTTCGTTTTAAGTTTTAATATTGCTCCTTACTTTCAGTTAAAAAACTTGTTTTTTATGTAATTTCTGATCGTTTTTTGAATAATGTTTGGAAATCCGGTGCCCCTTTCATAGAAATGTCTCTTCCCCCATGAAAAAATCCTCCATAGAAAGATCCTCCCACATAATCCCCTCCCCCCCCCCCCCTCGTAGCAAAAATACCTCCTGAAAAAGTCTGTATACTTCCCAATAACCAATACTATATGTAAAAAATGGGCAAAGTTCTTAACTTGCAGCCCTTCTCCAGGGGGCTTTGAGGATTAAGTCATCTTCAAAGACATACTTATTAGATTTTCGACTATACTGAACAAAATGCCTATCTTACGATTTTGACCTGATGACTTTGAGAAAGGAATGAGTGTTGGAGGGGGCCTATTTGCCCTCCAATTCTTTTGGTCACTCAAAAAGGGCACTATAACTTTTAATTTCTGTTCGAATGAGCCTTATTGCGATATTTTGGAACCACTGGATCGATACGATAACCCCTGAAAAAAACAAACAAAAAAAAAACAAGCATCCGTGATCTTTCTTCTGGCGAAAAATACAAAATTCCACATTTTTGCAGATAGCAGCTTGAAACCTCTAGATTAGGGTTTTCTGATACGCTGACTCTGATGGTGTAACTTTCATTAATATTTTATCGATTTTAGGGGGTGTTTCCGCTTTTTTTCGAAAGTCAGGAAATTTTTTCTAGGCTCGTAACTTTTTTTGGGTAAGACTAAACTTTATGAAACTTATTTATTTGAAATCAGCATAAAATTTCGGTTGCTAAAGAGCCGGGTCAGTCCTTACTTACAGGTCGTTACTACAAACTGTTTGAAAATAAAAGAAGTGTAGAAAAAAAATCCCTTTTTAGGGGATTTAAAAAATAGATAAGAAAGAGAGAATAAAAATAAGAAAAGTTCGTATATACTAAAAGGACATGAGTAAGACTTTTCAATTTGAAAAATTCCAAAGAAGCAAACATTTTAAATAGCCCAGTGAAACCAATAAAAAAGAGAAAATAGAATTCAAAGACACTCGGATAAAAGAAAAGAATTAAACCTGAAAACCAATTGACATTAGGTACTTATTGAATTAGAAAATTTATTGTCAAGCTGACATACACTGATCAGTTAGCTGATCGACGCTCAGTACTATAAAGCTACAATTGCTTTGAAGAAATCAATATATTTTACATGATAATTTTTTCAATTTTTCAAGATGATTTCGATTATCATCGCTTATGTAATAATTTTAATTATCACTATCAATTATCATATCATAGTTTATATAATAATATAATTTGGGCTATATATTTGAATATAAGGGGGAGGGGATAAAGTATTTTTACAGTGCCTCTAACTTAACATAACTTAATCTAACCCCCACCCCCCTAATGTGCAAATATATAAAACAACTTATTAAAGTCTAATGCATTCTATCACCCGTCACTTGTTTGTGTTGCTAGAAAGCCGGTTGTCTGAGATCTAACCTAAGCGTAATTCTTGAGCGTGTTTCGTCTAATTAACAAGTACCGGTAAAACTTTAAAAGTCAAAGTAAATTTTAGCTTTTAAAAAGTTTATTGTTACGATGTTAGTGTCACTTTAGAATACTTGATGCTACAAATGGTTTCCAAAATTTTGGCCTAGTTGTAAAACTAATATCAAACTAATCTGCAATTGGAAATGACAAGAGTAGACAACTTACATATTTCATTGTTAACAACTTTTTGGAGATTAATAATCAACTTTGATAAAAGGATTCAACTGATAGTGTTTGTAGACTTAAGAAGTCCTTATATACTTTTGAAAATACAGGTGTTATATTCCTATCCAAATTAGTTATAGGTGAAAAGATATCGGGGATTTTTTTTTTCCGTTCACTTTAGATGTCACAGCGGTTACGCAACGACATTTGAGTGGTAACAAAGAAATTAAACGATTTTTATTAGGGGTGGGACCCGTCAAAACCAAGATTCTTCGTGGCAATCACTGCAGAAGATACAGGTTATCCATAATTTTAGGATTTTTTGGAGTGAGGGGTTAGGTAAATTGTATGTGAGCGATGGAGCTTGCGGTTGTGGGATCTGGAACATGCAGCCAGACGGCATAATAGTAAAATATTGTACTAGCAATATAAAAATTTGAAAGGAAATAGTAAATATGGACTTGTCCCAGTTAAGAATAGTAAAGGGACCACAATTAGTTATAAGAAAAGAGTTAAAGAAAGATGGTTAGAATATCTTGAGAGTGTGCTAAACCACGATAGAATTACAGGAAAAGATATAGAAAAAAAAAAAAAATGTTGGAACAGTCAATGACTTCTGAAAAGAACACAGCTAACAATGACCACAATTATTGTATGTAATTGATTAATTCAGTCTGTGGTTTCCTCCATTAATCAAATCAAATCAATAAACTTGAATGGGAATTTTTCTATAGAATTTACTGTTACTTCGGTTACAACCCGACTCTGAAATATCTGTTTAGCATGTTAAATTTTCGCAAAATTACTTCAGGTCTTTGACCCAAATTAATTAAAAAAAACTTTCTCTGATGGGAGTAAAGAGCAAAGATGAAATTTAAGGTAAAGGTAAAGAATAGGTCAATGGATTTTGCATTTTCTACAGGGGGTGCTGATTTCTGTTCCATGGCCCTTCAGCCAGGAAGTGCACTAGGGGCTGGGGCTCAGCCATAATGTGTTTTTTCAGATCCCTCTTATTTTACCTTCACCATATTTCTCCAGGTACCCATTTAGAGCTGGGGCAACGACGACTGTGCTTGCATATCAAACCATTGACTCTTGTTCAAGACAAAATAACGAGCGACACCGGGACTTGAACCCCGATCTCCGCGAACATATGGTTTTATGTCTAGCGTGCTAACCACTCGGCTAAGACTCGGCCAAAACTTAAGCAAAAAATATTTATTGGTTTGAAGTGTGTGCAACAAGTATCTATAAAATTGGTTCAAATATTATGACTTGTAGTTTTCCCCTAAATTTTTGAATTTTGAAAAACTAGCGTTTTACTGAATTAATTAAAAAAAACAAGTTTTTTAAACTGAAAGTAAGGAGCGACATTAAAACTTAAAACGAACAGAAATTATTCCGTGTATGAAAGGGGCTGTCCCCTCCTCAACGCTTCGCTCTTTATGCTAAAGTGTTTTATTGTTTTAAAGAATAAAGTTGTGAGACAGAGTCAAACTTCAGCGTAAAGAGCGAGGCGTTGAGGAGGGGACAGCCCCTTTCATACACGGAATAATTTCTGTGCATTTTAAGTTTTAATGTCGCTCCTTAATTTCAGTTATAAAAACTTGTTTTTTTTTTAATTTCTGATCGTTTTTTAGTTAATGCAGCTTTTATTTTGGCTCACCGTCATTGAAAAAGTAAACAAAATTTGCATAAAAATTTTACTTTTCTTTTGCTAAATGGATGTCTCTAAATTTGGTTATGACGTAATTTACAAATTAACTTACGTAACTAACTTCTATATTCGTATATTTTTCTTCTGGCAAAAAATACAAAGTTGCAGATTTTTGCAAATCTGAGCTTGAAACTTATGTAATAGGATTTTCTGATACGCTGAATCTGACGGTGTGATTTTCATTAAAATTCTTTCACTTGTAGGGGATGTTCCCCCCCCCCTCTTTAAAAAATCGGGGCAATTTTCTCAGGCTCGTAGCCTTTGATGAGTAATAAGTAGTAACGATATGCACAGTCCGAATTACACATACAATTACACATGAATTGCGCAAGAAAAACCCATGATTGTGTCATTAAACTCACGCGTGAATATTTTAAAAGTTGACACACTATAATGCATGTTATGAAACTAAAGACAAGGTTTTTTAAACTTGGCACGGTATAATGTGGTCATACATGTTTTGAGAGTATGGTCGTAATAATATAATGTGACCAAACAGGTTTTTTTCTGTTTTTGTTGTCAATTGCACAATGAATGTACGTCATGAGTTCACGTGTACATTCTTAAAAAACTGGTATGATATAAAATAGTCAAACATGTTTTGGGGGCCTGCACGAAATTATGAAACTCAACATCCGTTTTTTATTCGTCCTTAAAACCCCGTATAAAATGTTCATACATTGGAATTTAATTTTCATTATGTTTTAGCATATCGAGCATAGTACACTGGATTTTATTAACTCTGAAACAATGGATATTTCTATTTTCAATGTGAGTACACTTTCATTCTTTATTTCCAAAAAAAATCGTTTTACTAGTAAATTCAAATTTCAGGGGGACTTAGCCCCCCTCCCCCCACCCCCAACAATAAAAACCCATACAATAGTATACTCGTTAGAAAACGCAAAGTACGCTTTTTTCTCTATGTAAACAAAAACCACCCCCACCCTGCTCTATAGAAATAGTTATTTCGTTCCAAAAATGTCCTTTTTTCCAGTTATCAAAAATGCGTTTTCTTTACATGCTTAAATGGAGAGCTTCGGTGTTACAAAGGAAGTGACAGTTTGGGGAATCAAATTTCTCAAGCTCTTGCTATCACAGAGATTTAAACCATACGTGTTTATAATTACAGAAAAGGGTCCTTTTTTGGAACCAAACTTCAACGTGTCGTATCTGAAAACAAAAGCTTGGTGATTAAGACGGGCTTTGTCTAATTCTAGCCAAAAACTCAGAATTGATAGGGGCAAGATGGAACGATGACACATTCTGTGTGTTTTCATCTAAGCCTTTTTAATTATTTCTAAAGTGCTAATAGATACAGAGTGCTAGAAATATCAGAATTGACTTTATAGGTCAAATTAAATTATGAGGAGATGTTTTTGAAATCCTCCTTCCCTCCAAACTCAAAATTTTATTTTAGAAGCCTTTTTAATTGTTTCTAAAGTCCTAATAGATACAGAGTGCTAGAAATATCAGAATTGACTGTATAGGGCAAATTATTTTATGGGGAGATGTTTTTGAAATACCCCGGCTCCCCCAAATCAAAATTTTATTTTAGAAGCCTTTTTAAATATTTCTAAAGTGCTAATAGATATAGATTGCTAGAAATATCAGAATTGACTTTATAGGTCAAATTATATTATGGGGAGATGTTTTTGAAATCCCCCCTCCCCCCAAACTAAAAATTTCCCAAAAGTTTACTTTAAAAGCTTTTCTTTTTAATTATTTATAAAGTGCTAATATTTTTAGCACTACAAACATCAGAATAAACTTTAGAGGACAATTTATTTGTAAAAGGGAGGTTATTTTCCTTACTAAATTTTTCTTCCTTTTAAAGGAGAAGGAATATTCCTACAATTACCCCACCCCTGAAAAGAGAGCAAGATGGGATGATACCACATCGATGCAAGCTGCAAGACCATCCATCATCAGATATGCTAGCTCTATTACAGGTTCTATGGATCAACCGGGACCCTCTCATGCCAGCTCTGCACAGACCACTATGCAACCTGGTAGAAAATTCAAAAGGGAATGGATGCTTTCTCATAATGCATCGGTCTTGTCTGCTCAAGATCGAGAGGAGGTCACCCTTCATGCTTTGCCAGGGACTTCAGATGTACAAGTGCAGTCTGAATTTGTAAGTGTATATATTTTACCTCTAACTTATACATGATTATTTACTTAAAAATGCTAGGAGGAACGGGGTTTTGTTGGAGGATATGGAAAAATGGTATGTGTTAAATATTCGGGAAACATACGAGTAGAAAAAATGCTTCACTACAGATAAGGCTATTGTGTTTTTGCTGAACTCTCTGAGGGAGGAGGGCGGGGGTAACTATTTAGTTTAAAAAATCAGTTTATGAGTAGAAAATGCTCCACTACAGATAAGGCTATTGTGTTTTTCTGAACTTTCTGAGGGAGGAGGGTGGGGGTAACTATTTAGTTTAAAAAATTAGTTTATGAGTCCAAAAAACCTTCACTACAGATAAGGATCTTTTTTTTTTTTTTCTGAAATTTCTGCGGGCGGAGGGCGGGGGTAACTATTTAGTTTAAAAAATTAGTTTATTAGGATCAAAATCCTTCACTACAGATAGGGCTATTGTGTTTTTTTCTGAACTTTCTGAGGGTTGAGGGTGGGGGTAACTATTTAGTTAAAAAAAAATTAGTTTATGAGTAGAAAAATCCTTCACTACAGATAAGGCTATTGTGTTTTTTTTGCTGAACTTTCTGAGGGTGGCGGGGGGGTGTAACTATTTAGTTTAAAAAATTAGTTTATGTGAAGAAAAATGCTCCACTACAGATAAGGCTATTGTGTTTTTTTATGAACTTTCTGAGGGAGGAGGGCGGGGGTAACTATTTAGTTTAAAAAATTAGTTTATGAGTAGAAAAATCCTTCACTACAGATAAGGCTATTGTGTTTTTGCTGAAATTTCTGAGGGAGGAGGGGGGGTAACTATTTAGTTTAAAAAATTAGTTTATGAGTAGAAAAATCCTTCACTACAGATAAGGCTATTGTGTTTTTTTTCTGAACTTTCTGAGGGAGGAGGGCGGGGGAATATATATAGTTTAAAAAATTAGTTTATGAGTAGAAAAATCCTTCGCTACAGATACGGCTATTGTGTTTTTTTATGAACTTTCTGCTGGAGGCGGGCGGGGGTAACTATTTAGTTTAAAAAATTAGTTTATGAGTAGAAAAATCCTTCACTACAGATAAGTCTATTGTTTTTTTTATGAACTTTCGGATGGAGGAGGGCGGGGGTAACTATTTAGTTTTAAAAAATAGTTTATGAGTAGAAAAATCCTTCCATACAGATAAGGCTATTGTGTTTTTTTATGAACTTTCTGATGGAGGAGGGCGGGGGTAACTATTTAGTTTAACTATTTAGGGGGGGGGGGGAATGAACATGATTTTTCAACTTTATGAAATAATGCTTATTTCACATAGAAAATAAAACCTTTTTTTCTATAGATTAATGATATAGCACCACCATTGAGTGATGAGACATCAGCATTTACTGGACCAATTCTATCACCACCACCAACGGAGTTCAGTGACGAACCTACATTAGTTCTAGAGAATATGGAGTGGCATAGAGGTTTTCTTAATGATTTTTTGGGGGATATGGCTAGCCTGGACGACTTAACTTGTGATATTGACATGCTTGAGGATCTGGAGTGGGCAGATAGATTTATGCGTGAGCATTTAGGGGGTGTTACTAGTGCAACTGAACCGGGTCCTCATAAAGAAATTCCAACACAGGATAATACAGGCTGGCTCGATCAATTGTCCCCAAACACCTTGGAATATGTGCTATCAGGCTTAGGGGACCTCATGCCATCTCCAACCAATGTAATTGAACAGACTGGGGATGGTGCTGTTAATGACAATTCTGTGTCACCCCCCACCATTCCGCTTAATGATATAGCTAGTATTAGTAGTAGTAGTAATACAACAACACAAGTATCCCCTCTTCCAGATTTTTTTCTGTCCAACTCTGCCTTGCACCACACAAAGGTCTACAGTGCCAGATTGGGCGATCCCTTCAACTCTCTAATTTCGGGGTATATAATAACATATCCCTCGGTAATTAAACTTTTATATACGAATACTATCTGACCCATTCTGCAACAACCGATGCGGGCGGGGGGGGTGGGGGTCAGTTTAAAAGCATCAATAGCACTAAAAATATTTTTTTTAATGAAAATTAGAACAAGATGTATTCGAAGTCCGGGCCCCAATTAATGTTGGATTTTCACCGAAATCTCTCAAATTTTGGGGTGTTATGTATATATTGGTTTCGTATTTGTAACCTTACGTGGGAACATTATAATGAGGGGGGTAGGTGGTATTTGGCTCTATTTATTGAAAGTACGTATGTTATTGCTTGTAGATTTAAAAAGTAATAGAGCTTAAGAAATTGTGTCGGACTCGCTTCTAGTAAAAAGCGTCGGTCCCATTTAGAGGGATGTAAGGGGGTACAGCAAATGTGTTTCGATACGAGGCTGCAGTGTTTCAAGTATGCGTTTTTAATTACTGCATACAGACCACTTCAAATAGATGCATCGAGGAAAAAGTTAGATAAAATAGTAGTTAATGGTTGGGAGGGTTCAAAGTTTCCCATAGTTCATGTAAATTGTCTGAATAGTCAATTTCCCCTGACTCTGAAAGACATAGATATTTTTCAGTAGGGTCAAGCATATTTAAAGATTAGTGTCACGGTGTTACAGTATGAAACAGAATTTGAAGAGGGTCAGCGTTCCGATAAGAAGGGTGTATTATTTCCAGTGCGGGCTCCTTCAATTGAATCAGTAGAACATTGGGTGTGGCTTCTATAAACTCCACCCACAGTCTCTGATTCAATTGGTCATTTTAATCCAATTACGGATATTAGTAGGGTTCTAAGTGAGGGTAAACATCGGGGTGGTGTGTGTTATTACTGTCCAACATGTCTCTCAAGATTTCGCTCTGATTTAAAGTTAAATCATCACATGAAACATTGTAAACGTCATGGATATAAGTCTGTGGAGACGGTAAGCGGAGATAGAGCAATCTTAGGTTTTAAAAATTTCCAAAACAAGCTACTGAAGAGCAATAAGATCGCTTGGACTGCGAAGCTAAATCGACAAACGTGTGCGATCCGTCAAATTCAAATCGTGTTAAAATACATGAAGCCATAGGGGTCTCTTACGCTCATGCACAACGAGATTCCAATAATGCCATGCAAGTGCTGGATGTAGTTGAGATTTTGGGTGACGGTGAAGACTGCATGCGCTCGGCATTGGTCAGTCTAATCAAAACAGCGAACGGTACAATTTCGCGCCTTCCTAATACAAACTATCCTATGCTCCTATCACCAGATGACATAGTGGCCATTAAAAATCGTAAAATATGTTGGGTTTGCAAGGGAGAATTTGATGATGGTGTTGGGAATGGGGGGAGGAGGAAGGTGATCGACCATGATCATTTGTGGCAGGAAATTACATCGGGAGGGAGTAACTTTAGAGGGGTAGCCCATCAGTCGTGCAATTTAAACGTTAGACAACAATCCTTCGTACCTGTTTTTATACACAATTCCAATTACGACTTAAAGTTTGTTCTACCGGCGTTGGCCCGCATTGCTAAGGGAGGAATTGTAGAAGGCGCATATATAGATGGTTCTTTTTCATATAATGTGATACCTAAATCATCGAAAAAGCCACTGTTGCTAGAATTCATGCGGAAAACAGTCGACAAGGGTAACACGTGCCTGAGTAAAATCCGTCTTTTAGACTCTATCAGCTTCTTCTCCATATCTTTAAGTCAATTGATTCACGTACAGAAAAGTGACAATTTCAATAGCTTCCCCCTCCTCAAACAGTACGTCCCCGATGATGAAATGTATGATTTATTAACGTGTAAGGGTATATATCCACATGATTATTACAACTCTGGCTCGAGGCTATATGAGGTGTCACTACCGCCCATTGAAGCTTTTTACAATTCTCTTACTGAGATTAAGTGCACCACTAGCGACAACCAATTTGCTAAGAGGGTTTGGGCAAAGGGTGGATGTAAAAATGGGTGGGATTATTGTAAACTATACTTGGTCAGTGATGTACTCACTCTTCTGGACATTGTGTGCAAAAATACGGATAAAATCTATGGGGAATTTGGGTTGGATTTAGGTTATTATTTTTCCACTCCTCATTTGGTGATGGACTTGATACTTAAAATCAGCAAAGAAGAAATAGGTCTGATCGCCGATGTGGATCAGCATCTGTTTGTAGAGAGATCAATGAGGGGTGGGTATGTTTTTCACGGGGATCGTATCATGAAACTGATCCGACCGGACAGCACACCAGTGAAAAGTCGGACGCAGTTTTTTTGGATATGAATTCTCTTTACCCATCGGCAATGTCTCACTACTGTTTGCCGTGTGACTATTATAAATGGCTTGACAATCCATGTGCTCCGAATTTCCCCGACATTGCCAGTGTTGAGGAGAATGGGGCACAGGGATGGTTTTTTGAAATTGACGGTGAAATACCCATGGAAATCCATGACTCGGTAAAAGACTTTGTTTTTCCGTGCATAAATAGACCGGTGGGTAGGGACTCTCTGAGCCCCTACAATTTATCTTTAGTAGAGGACGGGAGTATGCACTGGGTACCTTCAAAACAAAACTAATTGCCGACCTAAACCGAAACAGAATATCGTTGTTCATCACGTGCTATTGAAATGGATGGTGTCCAATGGTTTCAAGGTCACAAAGATTCATAGAGCCCTCCAATTTGATCAAAAGCCTTACATGAAAACGTTTATTGACACCTTTGTCAGTAAGCGTTCACAAGCGAAAACGAAAGTTGAAAAAGAAGTCTATAAACTCATTTTGAACTCAGCTTTTGGTAAAATGTGCGAGAGCGTACGAAACAGAAGTCGATGTGACATTGTAACCAACCCCAAAGATTGTGCTCGACTCATTGCTGATCCAAACTTTACATCGTTCACAATCATATACTCTGATATGGTGCTCCTACACCGTAAGAAAAGAAGCATTGTTTTAAATAAAAATATTGCAGGCGGGAGTGCAATAACTGAAATATCCAAGAAACTCATGTTGTCATTTTATTATAATGTATTCAAGGTACAGTGGCCGATTGAGGGACAAGTTCAAGTGTATTACGAGGACACTGATTCACTCCTGTTAAAAGTCAAAACTGAAAATCTATTGAATGATTTGGAAAATGGCTAGTACATTAGCTCACGAATGGACTACACTAATTTGGACGAATCCCTCTACCCACAGCTAGTGAAACGCCAGGCCCCAAATAAATTGTTAATGCTAAAATCTGAAACGGGTAGCGATCTGATATCCAGTGGTGTGTTTCCTGGTCCGAAGGTATACTGTGTGGAAACGCACAACAAGGATATCAAACAAGTTTGCAAGGGGGTAGCTACACACTTTGTAAAAAATAATTTCGACATGAGTGTATATAGAAACTGTGTGGAACGTAGTTTAGTGCCAAGAGCGAAAGTCATGGCGATTCACTCTTTACAATTTAAAACTACACAGTTAGAGTTGAGAAAAACGCCATGTCTGCCATATCGGACAAAGTCTATGTACTTGAGGATGGTGTGAAGGTACTACCACACGGTTATTATTTAATTTCAGACCGAGTTGATTTTTTAGAGTACATAAAACAACTCGGTCTAGAAAAATTAACTTAAATTCATTTAAAAAAGTATAAATTGGGTGGGAGGGGTTTTTGGGTAATGGAGTGTTTTTTTTAATTCTTTTTAATTCTATATCATAAACAATTTTCAATGTGTGTGTGCAAGGTAGATCAATTTTCAGTATTTAATGCCCCCGGCCAGTGCCCGCCACCGAGGGCCCCCGCTGCCCGTGCCGCAGCGCGTCCCGGCCAGCGGCAGCGGGCCCCCGGCTGCCGCAGCGGCCGCTCCCGGGGGGAGGGGGGATCCGAAAATTTAAAATTGTGTAAAAAAGTGTTTGATATTATCTTTAGTGCTGTATTCTACTAAATGCTTTAATTTTCTATAAATAAATAAACAAAAAAAAGTGTATTTATTTAAGTGTTTTTTTTCTCTGTGCCTATGTAAATGTTGTATTTTTTATTATAAATAAATTTTAAAAAAGTGTATTTTTTCATTTTTAATGTGGATTCAGTTTCAATGTAATATTTTTTAAGTATTTTTAATTTTTTATACATATAATAAAGGAAAAAATCATTATTTATTCGTCTTCTTCTCATTCTTCTTGAACGGAGTAGTAGTAATAGGGGAATTATTTAGTCATTATGCAGCCATAGTCTACAGTTAGTTGTCTAGGTGAACTGTTGAAGGGAACATCTATCAATTTAAAACACCATTTAGATCGTTTCTGTGTGGGCCGTCAACGTCGGGCAAAACAACAATCTTTACTAAAATAATTAAAGATGGCGGTAATATGTTTTTGGAAAATCCGAAAAAATCCACTACTGTTGCAGTGTTTAGCAGGAGTCATACGACAAAATAAAAGCAATTGCCACGACGGGATTGGTGCAGAAACAATTCATACAGGGACTTGATGTTTTCACCATTATCGAACCAAACTCTTGGCTGATTATTGACGATCTGGCTGAATCTATATTGAACAATGGTCCCAGGAAATGCTACAACTGTTCACTGTTCGCTCTCATCATGAACAGATTTCCGTTACACTGGTTCTACACAATCTCTTTCATCAGAGCAAATTTATGCGAACACTTGAATTGAACTGCACCTACTATATCATCTACAGAGTTGTTCGTGATTCTAGCTCGCTAATAACTCTCAATAAACAAATCTATCCAGGTGTCCCCAAATTTCTGCTCTCAGCATACAATCAGGCAACTAATAAACCCTACGGCTACGGCCTATCGGATCTTAATCAAAATACACCCGAGGATCTGCGTGTAGTCACAGATATCTTTGACAATGAAATTACAGTATATCTCCCCGTGAACACTAAAAATACCTATTAGTTGCTATCATGACACTGAAGAAACTATATGAAAATAGACATCTGTTTTCAGTTCTACGCAGTTCAAAACCCTCGCTTAGGAAAGCCATACTCAAACATGGTATTGACAGTGATTTAATTAATCTAATATCTGAACTTTGTTTAAATTTGATCGAGGGTAATGTTCAACTGCCAGAAGTAGTTAAGCAACAAGCAAAGCAACATCGTTCCATTGTACGTACATTGGCCTCTAAAAAGAAAGGAAAAAATTTTAAAAAGAAACGACTTCTTCAGGCGGGCGGTAGCTTTTTCACACTTTTGCTGCCAATAATTGAAGGACTTGAAAACAGCTTTCTCTAGAGACAGAATGGCAAAGCCCTATAAATTAACTCCAATAGAACTCGCTCTCTCACCCGTGGAACACTTTGAGAACAATCTGAGTAAATTCCTTGACAATGAGAATATTGAGGATGATAAAAAACTGCTTTTACTTCAAGATGCACTTCGCCGAGTGGACAAACATACAGCCTGTCATGTAAAGGTCACTGCTGCTGGTATTGATCATAAAAAAGAGCTATCTCCTCAGGATTCTGCTGCTGCTGGAACACAATTAAAGAAGGTAGACACGATATCAATTGTTATTAAGATAGGAAATATCATGAGCTGCTCATATTATGAACAATTTAAACGAATCCTAACCTATCTCTTGGAAAGTGGTCAAGATCATATTCAAGTTGAGAGCAATGGGTAAGGGATTATAATTCAGGGCAAGAGCTATAATCTACTTGATTTAATCTATGACATGGTTACAAATCGTAAAGGACTATTATCATTTGACACTCATCTATACAACTTTCTAAATACATTAAACTTCCCCAAAAGTCTTATTAGCAATAGACAAATTCTAAAAAAATTAAATGGACATGCTTCGACGTCATCAACAACAACAACGCCATTAAACATGAAGAAGAAGAAGAAGAAGAAGATTTGAAATCAATTTGCGAAAACACCAGCACACCGAGCTGAAAAAACTTGAAATTAATTTAGAGGAAAAGACGAAAAAGTATCTTTTCACCAACCGCAACCCGTATACAAAAGGGAAGCAGACATTACACAACCTGTTTACGTTCGAAATGGTTGAAGTTCTGAAAGGTACTTATGAAACTATTGGTGAGGTGGGGAGTATAGGTTCCCCCACCACTCTCTCCAAAGTCACTGGTGTTCACACTAAAAGTGTATAAGACTATCTACAAAATGAATCAAGTTACACTCTGCATAGAAATCATAGACCTCGTGCTAATCAATATGGAAAAACTAAAGCCTTTTACCCATTGCATATAGTGCAAGCAGATCTCCTGACTCTAGATGAGATTCAATGACTTCAAAATACACCGTACAAGTACATTCTACTTGCAATCAGTGTTTATAGTCGTTATGCATATGCAATTCCATTGCGATCAAAGAGAGGCGTTGAAGTTGCTCAGGCCATTGAAAGTATTCTCGAACAGGATTCATATAAAAAAATTCAAACGGATCGCGGTAGTGAATTTGTTAATCGTCATGTTGCAAAAGTACTAGAGAAATATAGTACACTGCTCTATCATGGTCAATGTCCTATAAAGGCTGCATTGGCCGAACGATTGATAAGAACTATTTGACTTTGAATTTCAAGATATTGCACATTGAAAAATCACAGGCTTTTATTCATGATTTAGATAAAATCATATTGATTTATAATCACTGACATCTTCGATCATTGTCCAACTCTACACAAACGGAAGTTCATCATTCTGGTCATGATACAATTGACACCTTTCTTAAACAATATTACAATGAATTGGTTATCAAGAATAAAAATAAATTCAATGTTGGTCATACTGTTCGAATTAATAAAACAACTAATGTTTTTGAAAAGGGGAATTACTTGTGGTCCACAGAACTTTTTAGAGTGGCAAAAATCCTTGACACTAGACCCATAACTTATCGTTTGCGTGATACCAAAGATGAAGAGATTCTAGGCGGCATTTATGACTAAGAGCTACAAAAATTTAAAAATAATAGTGACATCTATCAAATTGAAAAGATATTAAAGACACGCACTCGTAGATGTAAGAAACAGTTACTTGTTCGGTGGCTAGGATACAACTCTGGTTTTGGTTCTCGGAACGGCGTTGAAGATATTGAATAGTCCCAATGATTTCTATGTAACTTTAATGTCCAATATTTCCGATCCTCCTTACAATGACTTGAATACGACAAGTGATTTTTTGACAAAACTCTCCCCCGCCATCATATTTGACGGTGCCTATGAAGTGGCTCATGTCTACTGTATACTCAAAAATACCTATGACATCCTGAGAAAGGATCGTGTGTATGATATAAAAGTTATACCATTCGATTGGACACTCTTTGTCGACTATGAATGGGGTGAAGCACTTATCTCTAGCGAATATCAACATGCCAAATTGAAACACATTGAATACCATAATATGATTGATGTGTGTCGCATAATCAACACGAAAATTTAGTACCGTAGGAATAGTACATTCGATTTACATTATTCATTGAAACATGATAGAATTTACATTATCTCCCATGTTGACACTGAAGTAATCATACTCAATAATAATCTGAGAGATGTTCTTGGCTTTAAACAGAATATTATCAATGGGAGAAATGCTGGCACCGTTCACGTGATGGATCAAGCAATTTTTGCTGATTATCCAACTGGTCTTGCCTCGGACTGTTGCATATTTCTCTATGCATCCTTTGTGGAAACATCGAGAGTCAGTAATTCAAATGTACCCCTCCTACGTGCTCTTGAACGAAAAACATCTCATGAACTTGTTCATCACTATAATATAAAGAATCTTCAGTATGTTCCTATAAACACTTCGTATTTGGAACTCTGTCAGTTAACACTAAGAAGTGAATTGGGCGATCCTCTAGCAATAACAAAAGGCTTAGCAGTGATTACATGTCATTTTCGAACCATTGTCAGCGACAGCACAATCACCTAAAATGAACAATCGAAGAATTCCATTTGTCTGTCCTGATATCGAGTGCTATGCTGGTGCTTTGAGTCCACGTCAAATAGGCAATGGATTGGACTACTACAAGGGACGTACTACAATGTCTGGCTATGGTCTTGGTAGCTGGTTTGCTAGGCTATTTTGTTCTACACTACCCCTTGCCAGAAAATATCTTGTACCTGCTGCATCGAATTTTGCTGCCTCCACACTACAGGACTGGGGGTCGGGCAAGAATTTCAAGGAGAGTGTTAAGGAAAATATTAGATCTTCAGCAAGAGCCATTGGTGAGCAACTAAAATCTCGACTAAATGGGGAGGGATTGAAAAGGATGTGTCCGTTTTTCACTTATCAGTCTCCACCCAGGCGGGAAGCGAAGGACATCAACAAAAACTTTGAGGACTAAAACGAAGTAAAGCAATAAGCGGAAGAAGAAGAAGAACAAGAATTTTAGATCAAAGAAGGATTTCTTCTCCTAAGACGAGTTATCTCCCCCACAAGGAATCATATCCATCAATTAGTTCCTCATTGAATCTATTCAATGCTGAAAATATTGATGTCAGTGTCAAGTATGGCTATTATGAACAATTTCATCCCCAAAAACCCCTCTCGGAAAATATACACTTTCAAATATTTTCCAATGAAGACTATTTCATTGATTTGTCGTCAGCATTTATTGATTTAAATGTTGTGTTGAAGAAAAAGTCAGATAATACAACTCCAACTACTGCCAACGGTCTATCCTAAGAGAACTGTATTCTACGTAACATATTCAAGCAGATTAATGTATTTATTAATTGTACTTGGTGAGTACTAGCAATAATTTGTCCAACTATGCAAATTACATTAAATTTATGATGATGACACAAAAACCATACAAGAAGTTGAGAGTACAATCATTGGGCTATGAATATCGATCAGGCGTTGATACTGACGGCGAGTTTACTACTGCAGTGACCCAAAAGTATCATCTGGTTGGAAAATTAAATCATGAGATATACAATATATTCCAATGGCTACCCCCCAATGTCAATATTGACATAAAGCTACAGCTGGCCCCATCAAATTTCATTTTCAGAAAAACACGTCCTGCAGCATCCGATGGAAATGTCATTATCACTTCGGCAATTATTCATGTTCGCAAAAAACAGGTTATGAGTTCTGTTG
Source organism: Artemia sp. Qi Xiang Cuo (assembly GCF_049724085.1). Taxonomy (NCBI): domain Eukaryota; kingdom Metazoa; phylum Arthropoda; class Branchiopoda; order Anostraca; family Artemiidae; genus Artemia; species Artemia sp. Qi Xiang Cuo. The sequence continues at coordinate 34,722,932 of NC_142798.1, forward strand.
CATGGGCAGTAGAAAGACTAAGAGCCAATGGCAATAATATTAAACTTCTTGTCACCTATTCGATCACCAATCAACGTCACATTGCCACCGGCTCTCGTAGTTATAGTGATTGATCATTTATCAATGGAGAAATTCCATCAAAATTGCCTTTGGCATTTGTAAAGAGTGGCAGTGTCGTTGGATTCTGGACTGAATCCCCCCATGATTTTAATTTTTTTGGTCTATATACCCTTGTGTGCAAAGTGAATGGTATTACGCTGTACACTCTATCTTTTGACAAAAAATCCTATAGAACTCTATACGAGTTGACCATGCAATCCCTAGATCATGACTCTCAACTATTTGAAAATGGAATAACCGATTCAATGTTTTCAAAAAATCATGTTGTAATTGTTTTGGACTTGTCGAGGATTTAGGATATGAGCATAGTACGAACAGGGAATGTACGTTTAGAGTGTACATTTGCCGATGCTCTGACTGAGAGTATCGCGCTAATATCATTGAGTCAATTTGAAACCTATTGGGAAATCACACCCGAAGGCAGTTTTCTACTAGACCTAGCACCATGAACAAAAACCAAATAATCAACGTATTTAGTATGGATCCATACATGTCCCAGTACAAGTCCTATTGCATACCTTCGGACTTCATTGAAAAAATTCCAAGTGTTAACAATACCTTAATCATTATTAATAGCAGTCCATCGACTTTGAAGACCGGTCATTGGCTATGCATCTTTCAAACAGCGAAGAATATGGAATTTTTTGATCCGCTTGGCCTATTGTATAAATTCTACACTCTATACATCAGAAACTTCATTGAAAGCAGTGGGAAAACCATTATTCGAAATCAACGAAGATTAAAGGATTTAATGACCAAGAAATGTGGTTCTCTTGCACTACTCTTTTTCATGTTCAGATGTCGTGGCTACACCTACACGCAGTTTCTCGACGTCCAAGTTGACTTACCTTGATTGAACGACTTTCTAGTGTAAAATATACTTACAAGCGTATTTAATATTGATTTTAGTGCCCTACGAATAAAATGTTCTAAAAATGTATGTGAAATTGATTATTAATAAAAATCTATGTACATGATAAAACGACTTTTCTAATCTTTAGATTTCATCTTCTATTAGGTATAAGTATTTGTGAACAACAACTAGTGCAGTTAGATTATCTGAATTCACAATTTACTGATCTTGATGTACTACAATCTTAGGGTCACATTTTCTACAATAAATTGTGACTTCACTCTTGTCAGACCTCTTTGTATAGTCAATGATACTATTCTCATTAATTCTATAGAATTCACATGTTTCAATTTGCTTATTTGAAGCAATTTCACAAACAGTGTCCTCAAGTGTCGAATCACATTCCGTCACCGCCAAATAAAAATCAGTGGGCTTATAATCAAAACACCCATTGTCTTCACAACGATGACGTAGAAACCATATTCTTTTGCTGTTCCAACAGTTGAATCGGTGACCCGGCTCCTCCTCCCAGAACAATCTAAAACCACGACGACACCAATCTCGTAGCAATAAACCAAAATCACGCTTAGAATTCTTTCCAATCATGCCTGGATATGTATTCTCCCACTGATTTCATTTATTATAATGGCAATTGGAGCATAGGTGGCCTCTAGGATGAGAGTCACACACCTCTTCAAGACAGGAATTACAACCTTTAATTTGTACAGCATATCCTTTATGCAATTTATACTGGTTGCATAATCTACACTTTTCATCATACTCATCAATCATTGTGCAATTCTCACATGATGACCAGCTGCCCAGTGTGTACATACATAGTGGACATGTATGGAACGTTTTTTTTTTTTCATGTGTTGACACTCTCACTGCCACAATGAAACTGAGCTAGCAACAACAAAAATTGTCTGAGATAGAGAGAGAGAGAGGAGTAAATCATCCTTGAGCACCATCTTTCTCATGAAAAAAAGTCCTAAATTTCTAAACTAATGTTTAAAAGCATATCCAAAATATCATTTTGCCGTGTCGTGATCAATATATCAATAAATTGTGTAAATGCATTTGAATCACGGCGTAAAAGATTCATACAATAGTCTAATGATGGAGAATCACTTTTCATTATATCGACAAGCATTCCCCGAGAAAATATCTTCCTTTGAATAGAAAACTCTACAAAATCGTAATCTAGAATCAAATGTTTTTCCAAAAACACTAGATTTCTCATGATTCGCTCTTTCTTAAATTTAACCATTTTCTAGTCCTAACACTCTCACAATCAGCTTCAGACTAACCAGAATTTTTTGTACTCTAGAAAATATACGCTAGTCTACTATAGAAAGAAAAATACCTTTGATTTAGAAACAATTTTATTGAACATAATTACAATAATAATATTTACTGATGCATTTTGTTTTCATCAATATATTTCGATAGGACATCTAATACTGACCGAAGTTTATTTATATGGAGAATATTCACTTTTCCAGCAGAACATAGTTGCTCCTCCTGCTTAAACTTGCTTAATGATATCACGTATCTAGCATACATACTGTCCCATTCAAGTTATAGTCTACAGCCAGCGGTTATTTTTACAGCCACATTGGGTACTCGTATATCGTTGCTGCTGCTGTTGGCGTCTTCATTAATCTCCAGTAATGTAAATGCACCAGTCATTTTTTCTCCACTAACATCTTCTTAAATAGCCTATTCTCTCTGAATTTAATTCTCCTACTAATATGAATTGTAGTGAAAACCATTCCCTTTATTCTAACCCCAACCACAAATCAAGTTATCGTATATTGAACAACCTCTGATTGCCTCATAAAAATGTCTACGTCAAATAATACATTCATTATGCAATTCTTATCAAAAACAAAAACCTTGCCAACTTTTAGAATGTTCACGAGTGAGTTTAATGACACAACCATGGGTTTTTCTTGCGCAATTCATGTGTAATTGTATGTGTAATTCGGACTGTGTATATCGTTATTACTGTAATACTAAACTTAATAAAATTTATATATTTAGAATCAGCATTATAAACACATTCTTTTGATACATTTATTGACATCAAAATTCCGTTTTTAAAAGTTTCGATTACTATTGAGCCGTATCGCTTGTTTTTTTATTGTATTTTTTATAAGATATATGTTATTACGTATATGGAGGGGTTCTCCCCTTAGTCAATACCAAACTCTTTACGTTAAAAGTTAAAAAAAAATTTTGATTCACAAACCCCTGAATCACAAAGGCCGTTTAATTAGAATAGATAGCTCTTTTGAAAGCACTAAAAAAAAACTGTAGCGTAAACAGCGAGGTATTGACTTGGGGGAGAACCCCCTCACATACGTTATAATTTCTGTTCGTTTTAAGTTCTAATGTTGCTTCTTACTTTCAGTTGAAAAAAACTTGTTTTTTTTATTTAATTTCTGATCGTTTTTTAAATAATGCTTGTAAATCAGGCACCCCCTTCATAGAAATGTCCCTTACCCCAAAGAAACATCCTCCTCGGAAAGATTCCCCAGAGTAGCCCCCTCCTCTAGCCCCCCCTCCAGAAAAAAACCCTTCCTGAAAATGTCTGTATACTTCCCAATAACCAATAAATAATGCTGGCAAGTCCGGCGTCCCCTTCATCGCAATTTCCCTTCCCCCATGAAAACTTCCTTTATGGAAAGATCCTCCAAGATAACCCCCGACCCCCCCCCCACTACCAGAAAAAAACCTCCTGAAAACTTCTGTATACTTCCCAATAACCTATATTATATGTTAACATTGGGTAAAGTTCATAACTTTTAGCCCTCCCCCTGGGGACTTCGGGGGACTATGTCATCCTAAAAGACATATTTATCATATTTTCGACCATGCTGAACAAAATGGTTATCTCAAAATTTTGATCGGGTGACTTTGGGAAAAAAATAAATGTGGGAGGGGGTCTTTTTGCCCTCCATTTTTTTTGGTCACTTAGAAAGGGCACTAGAACTTTTAATTTCCATTCCAATGAGCCCTCCCACGATATTCTAGGACCCCTGGGTCGAAACGATCACCCCTTGGAAAAAAACAAATAAACACGCATCCCTGATCTTTCTTCTGGCAAAAAATGCGAAATTCCACATTTTTGTAGATAGGAGCTTGAAACCTCTACAGTAGGGTTCTCTGTTACGCTGAATATGATGGTGTGATTTTCATTAAGGTTCTATAACTTTTAGGGGGTCTTCCCCCCTTTTTTTGAAAACCAGCCAAATTTTCTCAGGCGCGTAACTTTTGATGGGTAGTACTAAACTTGATGAAAGTTATATATTTGAAATCAGCTATATATTTGATCAGCTATAATATTTGATCAGCTATAAATCAGCCATAATCATCAGTTATATATTTGACGTATCTATTGGTATCAAAAACCAGTTTTCTAGAGTTTCGGTTACCATTGAGCTGGGTCGCTCCTTACTAACAGTTCGTTACCACGAACTGTTTGATTAAATAAATAAAAAATTTTATATATTACTTTATATAATAATTGATATATGCAAAATAACATCAATATATTTGGGTTTTATGGGACCGGTAGCCTATATCATTTCTTTTTTTCTAGATTTAGGTATGATTTGAGAAACGATCAGATATTAAATAAAACAGCACATTTTCTCAACTGAAAGTAGGGAGCAACAATAAAATTCTAAGCAAATATGCTCTTAATTCGACGCAAAATTATTCCGTACGTGAGGGGGGGGAGGGGTGCCCCCTCCTCCATCCCTCACTCTTTATGCTAAGGTTTAAATTTTTGTCCTGATTCTCTAAGAACCTTTGTCAAAAGACAAGAGCTGTTGAATTGGAACAAAAATCATATTTAAACCACTAAAAAATTTAGCATTAAGAGCAAAAGTTAAGGAGGGGGGCGTTTAGTAGTACACTTATAGCGGGACATTGTTGATAATTATTAGTCAACCCAACAATGTTGAAGCAAAGCTGTTTTCAGCAGGTCAAACAACTAAAGCATTCACGATTACGTTATTTCTTGTCATGCCAGGTCTTTTTGGAAATCTAGTTTAACTTGTTCAGAATTTCTATTTTAAAATAATGATCCAGAAACTACACGGTACCTTGGCATCGTCTACCTACAATTAGTTGATCGGTTCAATACCAAAAGTCGTATTCGGAGGTATCCTAAAAGAAAGAGCACGTTCAAAAATAGACGTTTTCAGAGGCAACGCTGTAGCGCTGCCTATAGTAAATGCCATACGGCTCCAATGTTTTATTATTATTATTTTTTTTTTCCAGAGGCACTTCATATGGAAGGGGTTGTCGTAGAAACTTCAGAGGGGGCTCATTCGATTGAAAATCGAGAGTTCTAGTGCCCTTTTTAATAGTCTAAAATGATTGGAGGGAACCTAGCCCCCCCCCCCGCGCCCCCCCTTCCCCCAAACACAGCCAATCAAAATTTTGAGATAGCTATTTTGTTCAGCGTAGTTGATATCCACATAGAAAATATGTTTTTGAGAAGGACACTCCCCCACAACCTTCAGGGCAAGGGTTTTAAGTTATGTTCTGGGGGCATATAAGGTTTTTATAGAAGGTGTTGTCGTAGAAAATTCAAAACAGTCTCAATCGGTTAGAAATTAAAGGGATAGTGCCCTTTTTAAAAATCGAAAATGATTGGAGTGTAACTAGCCCCCTCCCCCCCCCTACGCCCATCATTTCCCCACCACATCGAAGCACAATTTTGAGATGGACATTTTGTTCAGCGTAGTTGATTTGCAGATAGAAAATATATTCTTGAGGAGGACACTCCCCCACAACCCTTAGGGCAAGGGTTTTAAGTTATGCCCTGGGGGCATATAAGGTTTTTATAGAAGGCATAAGGTTTTTATAAAAAAGGCTCATTCGATTGGAAATTCAAAAAGCTAGTGCCCTTTTTAATAGTCGAAAGTGATTGGAGGGCAACCAGCCCCCCACGCCCATTATTCCCCCAAACACATCCAATCAAAATTGGGAGATAGCCATTTTGTTCAGCGTAGTTGATTTCCAAATAGTAAATGTGTTTTTGAGGAGGACACTCTCCCACAACCCTTACGGCAAGGGTTTTAAGTTATGCCCCGGGGGCATATAATGTTTTTACAGAAGGCGTTGTAGTAGAAGCTTCAAAACAGGCTCATTCGATTGGAAATCGAGAGTTCTAGTGCCCTTTTTAATATCGAAAATGATTGGAGGGCAACTCCCCCCCCCACGCCCATCATACCCCCAAACACATCCAATCAAAATTTTGAGATAGCAATTTTGTTCAGCGTAGTTGATTTCCAGACATAAAATATATTTTGAGGAGGAAACTCCCGCACAACCCTCAGGGCAAGGGTCTTAAGTTATGCCCAGGGGGCATATAATGTTTTTATAGAAGGCGTTGTCGTAGAAACTTCAAAACAGGCTCATTCGATTGGAAATTCTATGGGCTAGTGCCCTTTTTAATAGTCAAAAGTAATTGGAGGGCAACTAGCCCCCCTCCCCCCACACCCATCATTACCCAAAACACATACAAACAAAATTTTTAGATAGCCCGGTTGTTCAGCGTAGTTGATTTTGTCCTAGAAAACATGATTTTGAGGAGGAAAATCCCCCCCAACCCTCAGGGCCAGGGTTTTAAGTTATGCCCTTGGGGAATTTACGTTTTTTATAGACGGTGCTTTCGTAGAAACTTTAAAAAATTCTCATTAGATTGGGATTTTAAACGGATAGTGCCATGTTTAATAGTCGAAAGTGATTGGAGGGCAACTAGCCCCCCCCCTACGCCCATCAGTCCCCCAAACACATCAAATCAAAATTTTGAGATAGCCATTTTGTTCAGCGTAGTTGATTTCCAGATAGAAAATATATTTTTGAAGAGGACAATCCCCCAAAATCCTCAGGGCAAGGGTTTTAAGTTATGCCCTGGGGTCTTATAAGGTTTTTATAGAAGGCGTTGTCGTAGAAACTTTAAAAAAGGCTCATTCGATTAGAAATTCAAAGGGCTAGTGCCATTTTTAATAGTCGAAAGTGATGTTATTTGGGCCATTTTGTTCAGCGTAGTTGTTTTCCAGATTGAAAATATATTTTTGAGGAAGAAAATCCTCCACAACCCTCAGGGCAAGAGTTTTAAGTTATGCCTTTGGGGCATCTGAGGCTTCTATAGAAGGCGTTGTCGTAGAAACTTCAAAACAGGCTCATTCAATTGGAAATTCAAAGGGCTAGTGCCTTTTTTAATAGTCGAAAGTGATTGGAGGGCAACTAGCCCCCCCCCACGCCTCGCCGTACCCCCACCACCTCCACTCCAAATTTAAGATAGCCAATTTGCTCAGCGTAGTTGATTGCCAGATAGAAAATATGTTTTTGAGGAGGACACTCCCCCACAACCCTCAGGACAAGGGTTTTAAGTTATGCCCTGGGAGCATATAAGGTTTTTATAGAAGGCATTGTCATAGAAACTTCAAAAAAGGTTTTTTCGATTAGAAACTCAAAGGGCTATTACTACTAACTACTAACAACTCATCGCAGCACCAAGCCGCCTGAGGCCAACACGGCTACGCACGCTCCTCCTCCACCCCAATCTATTCAAAGCCTCCCTTTTTACACCCGCCCACGAAGTTCCCATTTCCTTTAAATCTTTCTTTATGACGTCCTCCCAACCCAGACGGGGACGACCAGCCTTCCGTTTAGCCCCAGATGGCTGGCCGAAAAGAACAATCTTCGGCAATCTGTCATCCTTCATCCGAACAACATGCCCTAACCACCTCAACCTTTCTTTCATTATAGACCTAGAAAGCGGTATTGAACCACATTTTTCGTATAGCCTATTGTTTGAAATACGGTCAGTCAGCCGGGTACCCAGAACAATCCTTAAGCAATTTCTCTGGAAAACATCTAGCAAATCTTCATCCGCTTTTCGGAGCGTCCATGCTTCAGAGCCATATTTGACCACTGTCATCACTGTAGCTTCTAAGATTCTAATCTTGGTTTGCAGACTTATCTTCCTATTCTTCCAGACTTTTTTTAACTGTGAAAAAACACCCTGAGCCTTGGCTATTCTATTTTTAACATCTTCACTGCTCCCACCATCTTTACTAATAATACTACCAAGGTAAGTGAAACTGCCCACCTGATCAATCTTTTCATTACCCAACGTCACCTTTTCATCTTCACTTATTCCTAGCCTTAGTGACTTGGTCTTCCTAACATTAATTTTCAAACCAATACTAGCACCCTGAACTAGCAAAGCCTCTAAAACCTCATTTATTTTAATCACTCATTCATCTAGGATGCTTAGATCATCAATATAGTCTAAGTCAAAGAAACTTTCCCCCCCCCCCATTTGAGTCCGTGGTCTCCCATTGCCTCTACTCTGTTCCTTAAGACTAAGTTTGTCAAAATGATCCTTACAAAGGGGGATAGAATACAATCCTGCTTAATTCCTTATTCAATGCAAAACCAGCTGCTAGCCTCATTTCCTACCTTAACCGCAGCAGTGTTATTCTCGTACATAGCACTAATCACTTTAATGTATTTGTCTGGTATACCATACAAGGATAAAACCTTTACTAAAGATCCTCTATCAACAGAATCGAACGCTTGCTCATAATCTATAAAACTGAGGACCAAAGGTGTTTGAAAACTTAGGCACTTCTCAATTATTAACCTAAGAGTGAAAATTTGGTCAACACATCCTCTACCTTTTCTAAAACCGCACTGCTCTTCTCTTAGAACTTTGTCTACGGCATCTCTCAGTCTAAAAAGTATCATATTACTAAGCAATTTGCTACCTACAGAGACCAGACTAATGCCTCGATAATTACCACACTCACTTTTATCACCTTTCTTATAAAGTGGCTTAATTAAGGTTTTCCTAAAATCATTAAGTACTTCCCCTTTTTCAAAAATCATATTCATAATCTCCAATAACTTATTTCTAACCTCAGAGCCACCATATTTAAGAAACTCATTTACTACCCTATCAGCACCTGGAGCCTTATTATTCTTTAATCCTTTTAGTACTGTTTCTAATTCCTCCTCACAAAACAAATCTTCCTTCACATCCAAGGTATCACAAACTTATTCATTTTCCTCTATATTTTTTCCTGCAACTCTATCTCGGTTAAGCAAATTCTCAAAATGTTCGGCCCATCTCGCTTTAGCTTTTGTCTTATCGCTAATTGCCACCCCATTCCTATCTTTAACTGGGACAAGTCCGGATTGACTACCACCTCTCAATTTGCTAACGTTCCAGCACAATATTTTACTATTATGCCGTCTAGCTGCATCTTCTAAATCCTCGGCAATTTTATCCATAGCCTCCACTTCACATCTCCTTAATTCATATTTCAATGCTTTCTCCACTTTCTTTACATTCCTTTTGTTTTCATGTGATCTATCACTCAGATAATTCTTGTAAAAGTCCTTTCTCCTTTCTATTAAACATAAAGCTTTTTCAATAATATTCTTATCTGCAGTTCTAGCTTTCTTCACTAATACACCTTCAGCAACTTTACAAATTATTTTTCTAAAATTATTCCAACCATCTTCCACATCATCAAATTTTAAACTCTGAAGTATAGTATTCAACTGTTCCAGGAAAGTTTCTCTCAAATTCTCATCCTGGATTCTACTAACATCATAACTTCCTGGGAGGTAATTACCCTTCCGATATTTCAGCTTTAAAGTAACCTTTGACACTACTAGATGGTGATCTTTACTTTTAACATCAATAACAGCACTCCTATATACCCTAGTATCTTGTATTGATCCAGCCAGTCTTCGATTTACTATAACATAATCAATAAGGTTTGCTGTCTTACCATCACGTGAATACCATGTTAGCTTATGAGCCATTTTATGACCAAACACCGTATTGGTTATAACTAGACTGTTATACCTACAAAATTGCAAAAGTCTGTATCCATTACTGTTTTCTTTTCCTACACCAAATTTACCTAAGCTGGGATACCATCTATCCTTATTTCTACCAACCTGGGCGTTAAAATCTCCCAGCAATAACGTCATATTTCTACCTGGGACCTTGTCTATTTGCTCCTGTAACTGTAAGTAGAATTCATCTGAGTCACTAGTATCTCCATCAGTCGGTTCTACAGGGGCGTATACTACTATAACTGATACCCTGAACTTTATAGTCATAAAATGATCAATTAGTATTCTATTATTAATACCTTCCCATCATAAAAAAGACTTAGCAGCTTCCTTATTCATCATGAGCACTTCTCAATGTCTATGTACCCCATCCTTCCTGCCTAAGTAAACAAATTCTATATCACCTAATTTCATGCTTCCTACCCCTGGGATATGAGTTTCTGAAACTCCTAATAGATCTAGTTCGAATCGTCTGAATTCGTCAGTCAAAATGTCGATACGATAGTCATTTTTTAATGTCGTAACATTCCAAGTTACAATTTTCATGTTCTTTAAATCATTGAAATTATTTTCGCCTCAGGAAAAGCAATGATCCCGGATACCAGTGCAGGACGGGGATCACATATTTTCGCAAGTCTACACCGAAGTACTTAAGCCGGCTTAGAACCAGACAGCAAGAAGTCCCTGGGACCTCAATGAATGGAGGCTCTGTGCAATCCTGGGCCCATCTTGGTCACAACATGGTTTTCAGCACTTGGCGATGCTCTTCTATCAACAACAGTCGAAATCCTGAACAGGCATTTTCCAGCCTATTTCCTCCGACTCATTATATATTCATGCCTACAAATATTATGCTACTACGGGGAGGCAACCCGTAATAGATAAATTAGCTAGGAAGAGGTTTTTCAGCCCAAAGACGCCCGTCAAAATATACCAAGCCCAGAAGAATTTTCGTTTACTAGGCTCTGATTTCCTCGAGCGGCACCACTCCTCAAGTGGGAATAGAGTTGACCGCAAGGTCCCCAGTCTTGCTGGTACCCCAAAAGGATTAAGGCAGCTCTTTGCAGAGGCTATTGTCCATAGATCTGGATCTTCTGCCCTGTCGCAGTTGTCCTCCAATAGAGGATCCTCCCGCAATGGTGTTCTGCGTCACCATGAAATTTAACCCATTGCTGGGAGAAGGTTTGCAACTCACGGAACTTGTGGATAAACAAGTGGGCCCTTTTGAGTGTACATTTGAGGGGCCTTCTTCCTCCTCCGCCTGTATTTATGACCCCGGGCAAGGGTACCCCAGATTCTATTATGGACCCCCAGGGACAAGGTCCCCCCTTGGTCCATGCCTCCTATGGAGGTACCCTACATATCTGTAGAGCGTTCCCCTATCGCCACCTGGGGACATGCTGAATGGCCTGGGGGAGGCCAGATAAACGGATCACTTATATATATATATATATATACATATATATATACATATACATACACATATATATATATATATATATATAATAATAATAAATATCATTTAATTCGACAGACTTTGCTGTTCTTCAAAATGGAACCCAAGTGGCAAGAGTGGCAAATATAATTAATAAATATCATTTAATTCGACGGACTTTGCTGTTCTTCAAAATGGAACCCAAGTGGCAAGAGTGGCAAATATAATTAATAAATATAATTTAATTATACGGACTTTTCTGTTCTTCAAAATAGAGCCCTAGTGGCACGAGTTGCAAATATATTCAATAAATATCATTAAATTCGACGGACTTTGCTGTTTTTCAAAATAAAAGCCAAGTGGCAAATATATTTAATAAATATCATTTAATTTGACGGACTTTGCTGTTCTTCAAAATAGAACCCGAGTGGCAAATATATTTAATAAATATCATTTAATTCGACGGATTTTGCTGTTCTTCGAAATAGAAGCCAAGTGGAAAGAGTGGCAATGATATTTAATAAATATAATTTAATTAGACGGATTTTGCTGTTCTTCAAAATAGAACCAAAGTGGCAAGAGTGGCAAATATATTTAATAAATATCATTTAATTCGACGGACTTAGCTGTTCTTCAAAATAGAAGCCAAGTGGAAAGAGTGGCAAATATATATATATATAATAAATATCATTTAATTCGACGGCCTATGCTGTTCTTCAAAATAGAACCCAAGTGCAAAGAGTGGCAAATATATTTGATAAATATCATTTAATTCGACGCACTTTGCTGTTCTTCAAAATGGAACCCAAGTGGCAAGAGTGGCAAATATATTTAATAAATATAATTTAATTATATTTATTGCCCTTTTTAATAGTCAAAAGTTATTGGAGGGCAACTAGCCCCCCCCCAGCATTCACCCAAACCCATTCAATCAAAATTTTGAGATAGCCGTTTTGTTCAGCGTAGTTGATTTCCAGATAGTAAATAGGTTTGTGAGGAGGACACTCCCCCACAACCCTTGGGACAAGGTTTTTAAGTTATGTCCTGGGTGCATATAAGGTTTTTATAGAAAGTGTTGTCGTAGAAACTACAAAAAAGGCTCATTCGATTGGAAATTCAAAGGGCTATGGCCCTTTTTAATAGTTGAAAGTGATTGGAGGGCAACTACCCCCCCCTCCGGTCGCCCATCATTCCCCCAAACACATCCAATCAACATTTTGAGATAGCCATTTTGTTCAGCGTAGTTTATTTTCACATAGAAAATATGTTTTGCCCTCAGGGCAAGGGTTGTAATTTAAGGATTCTCCGAAACCTTCCCATTATTTCTTATGGGAGGGATGCTCGTATAAACTTTAGAGACGGCTCATTTGACTGAAAATTGAAACTTCCTGTTCACTTTTTAAGAGTCAAAAGAGATTGGAGGGTAACTACCCCCCCCCCCCGCCTCCAAGCCATAAATGCACCAGATAAAAATTTTGAGATAGACATTTTGTTAAAATAGTTCAAAATTCTGATAACAAAAAACTCCAGTGTCAAAACAGCCCACCCGGGCCCGGGGGTCGGCGTTTTAAGTTATGCCCTTGGGCATAACTTATTAAGGGAGGCTCATAACTTATGGGAAGGGGTTTTGTACGGTAAGAACAGATAGGAAACCTATTATAATTCTTAATTAATAAAGTTAAAATATATACTCTATGAAAGATACAAAATTTCTTTCGCATACAAATTTCTATTATGGTCAAGTTAAAACTGTCATGATCCCTCTGTGTCAGCAAGTGAAATGATCTAAACCCCCTTGTTAGAGCTATTTTTTCAATCAATTCATTGTTGTCAATCGCTGTCCACAAGTTATGCAAGCTGTCTATTGTTCATATATAAGGTTTTTATCAAAGAGGTAATCGTATAGACTTTGAAAAAAGCCTCATTCGATTTAAATTAAAAGCTCTAGATCTGTTTTTTAAAGTCAAGAATAATCGGACAGTAGGTTCCCCCCCCCCGCCATGCCATAAAAACTTTAAACTTTTTGCAATCAAAACGAACAAAAATTAATTAAAAAAAACTTTCCGAAAAATAAGTTTTTCAAAGAAAAGTAAATGCCATTTTAAACTTAAGGTCAGTAGATACGATTTACCTGTTAAAATTCAAACTCAAAACGACCAGAAATTACTATTAAAGAATAAATGAAACCCAAAACGAACAGAAATTAAATAAACAATCATAGCAAAAAACATACAACAAGTAATAATATAAATGAATAAATAGATCTTAAAGCGAGTAATGCTCAGATTGAATATGAAAATCAAGCTTAAAACGAAACAAATATTTTGCTATTAAAGTATAAATGAAACTTAAAACGAACAGAAAATAAATAAACAATCAATGCAAACAAACATACAATATATATTAATGCAAATTAATAAATAAATCTTAAAACGAGTGAAAATTAAAAAAAATATGGAAATGCAGTTTGGATCGAATAAAAATAAATATAAACAAGAGTTTGGGTATCGCCTCACTGCAGAAGCCTAAAACCTACTACGTCATTGGCGCTTTACTGAAAACGAATTATATTACAAATGTTTTCATTTGTAATTAATATTGAAGATAAATAATAAAATTACAGTAAAATTTTGAACTGATGAGCTTTCAGCAATTAATATCATTATGCATAAAATATTCAGTTTAATTTGTTAGTTCTTTTCAAGATTGGTCAAGGCAAGTATAATTTCACTACAACAAAATTTGGATACTGACTCCTTCTGTAACTGTAAAAACCTAAAGCCTTCTGCGTCATTGGTGCTTCATTGAAAACAAATTACTCGTATATTACAAATTTATTATTTTCCAGTTCATACAGCATTGGAAATGAAAATAAAAATTACAGTGAAAAAAAAATCTTGAACTGATGGATCTGTCAACAATTAATATCATCATATATCTAATATTCTATTTGATTTGGTTTATACTTTCCACGACTGTTCAAGACTCGTATAGTTTTGCCACTTTTTTTTAACTCTGCCATTTTTTCCAACTAATCGTTTTAGTTTGTTATGAAAACATTCTATGGCTTCTAGGCATTTCTATTTGAGCGGAAAACTGCACTTTAAACTTTGTGGAGCATGCATTTTCTTGCATGAAACTCCAAAATATAATAAAATGTCAAGTTTCGAAGTGTTCCACCACTCGCAAGTAAGTGCCATTGGTATTTTTGAATCCGCATGGTCAATTTTAGAAAGGCAGGGCAGGCTAATTCTCATTGAAGCCCCATTTCGTTAAGGAAGGATTCACATTTTCAAACCCTTGCGTCCAGACTATCATATAATTTAAGAAGCATAAAATTACCCTATATCAATATCAATAAATAAGTGAAACCCGAAACAGAACAAAAATTTAAATAAATTTTAGATTCAAACTCAAAACGAGAATAAATTAATATGAGTAGGGTTCAAAACCCATATGCTTTCTAAAAGCCAGAATATAATTTGTACTTTACTGAAAAAAAATTCAAATGAGTTTACTGAAAAGAAATGTGCATTGTCAGTTTAATATACATATGCTGATATTTATTCCCTAAAATCTTAATTAATTTTTGATTTCTTAAAGTTACAAAAGTGAAAACATTTCAGAGAATGGTTTTCAGTAAAGAGCCAATGACGCAGTAGGTTTTAGGCTTCTACAGTGAGGCGATACCCAAACTCTTGTTTGTAGTTATTTTTATTCGATTCAAACTTGATTTGCATATTCTTTTTAAGTTTCACTCGTTTTAAAATTTATTTATTCATTTACATTAATATATATTGTATGTTTGTTCGCATTGATTGTTTATTTAATTTCTGTTCATTTTAAGTTTCATTTATACTTCAATAGGAAAATATTTGTTTTCGTTTTAAGCTTGATTTTCATATTCAATCTAAGCATTATTCGCTTTAAGGTCTATTTATTCATTTATATTATTACATTTATATTATTATATGTTTTTTGTTATGATTATTTATTTAATTTCTGTTCGTTTTGGGTTTCATTTATTCTTTAATAGTAATTTCTGGTCGTTTAAATTTGAATTTTAACAGGTATTCGTATCAACTGAGCTTAAGTTTAAAATGGCCTTTACTTTTCTTTGAAAAACTTATTTTTCGGAATTTTTTTTTTTAAATTAATTTCAAAGAAAAGAAGGAGTCATATTAAAGCAAAAAATACGTAGGAAACATAGGCCTAGTCGTATAATAATTCAGACCGAAAACAAATAGAAACTACTACGAATGAATAAACTAAAATGTTTTTGAATTAAAATGATTAAACGTCCCTGGTTGCATTGTCAAAAAGGATAATTTTTGAATGATGTTAATCTTTATGTGAATTTTTTTTTTCTTGAATTCTCTTTATCCTCTTAGTATCCTTTTTTAAAGACTTGAATCCCATTAATGAAAAGAATATTGTCTAGAAGTACAAACATGGTCTGATCATAGGCAGGTAACTGCCTTATGATCACTTTGGCTCTTAAAGAGAGCACTAGAAATTCAGATTACCAATCCAATGAGTCTCCTCCGAAGTATTTACAGCCAGCCTTTCTAACAAAAAAATTATATACCCCCGGGGTATAACTTATAACCCTTGCCCTGAGAGCTGTGGGGGCGGGGATGTCTTTCTCAAAGTCTTAATTTACGGACTCTTCAACTATAATGAACAAAATTAGTATCTCCAAATTTTTATTGGATGTCTTTGGGGGAATTATGAGTGTGGGGGGGGGCTGGTTACTCCTAAATCACTTTGACTCTTATAAAGGGTGCTTTAACTATCAATTTCAAATGAGCCCCATCTGAAGTTTATGCGATCACCCATTCAATAAAAACCTTATATGACCCCAGGCTATGACTTACAACCCTATCCCCAGGGCACTGGGGAGGGGTTTTGTCAACCCAAGAGTCATTGCTTTAGTTCTTTGGACTATTTCGAGCAGAGTTGCTATTTAACAATTTTAGTCAGATTCGTTTGGTGAAGAGGGTATTCGGGGGGGGGGAGTTAGCTGCTCTCCATCACTTTTGACTCTTAAAAGGGAACTAGAACTTTCAATTTTTAACGAAATGAGTCTCCTCTAAATTTTATCCAGCCATCTCTTCCATAAAGACCTCAAGATACCCCTGGGCACAGCTTAAAATCATTGCCCCTGAGGCTCTGAGGGTTTGTTTCAACCCCAAAAGCCTTATTACATGATATTTAGACTATTTTGAATAAAATCGCGCTGTCGCAAAATTTCTATTAGATGCATTACGGGCCAATACAGTATGTGTGTGTATGGGAGGGGGGGTAGCTTCCCAATCACTCCGATCACTTTGCCTTTTAAAAAGAGCAGTAGAGCTTCTGATTACCAATCCAGGTAACCCCCTCCCCCTCCCCCCGAAGCATATAATAATAATAACAATAATAATAATAATTTATTATAAGCCAATCCTTAAAATCCTTAATAATTTATCCTTAAAATTTAATTTCCAGCTCTTTCAACTTCGTTGAGCAGAATGGCTATATCAAAATGTTGATTGGATGTCTTTTGGGAAATGATGGGCGTGAGGGGAGGGGGGGGGTCTCTCTTCGATAAATTTTGACGATGAAAAAGGGCACTAGGTCTCTCAATTTTCAATTGAGGGTTTCCTTTTTGAATTTTCTACGACAACGCTTTCTATCTAACCTTATTTGCCCCCCGGGCATAACTCACAACCTTAGCCCTGAGGGCTGTAGGGGGGTTGTAATCCTCAAAGAAATAATTTCCAGACCCTTCAACTACTTGAACAAAATGGCTATATCAAAATGTTGATCGGAAGTGTTTGGGGAAATGAAGGGCGCGGGGAAGGCATTCGCCCTCCGATCACTTTTGACTATTAATAAGGGCACTAGCCCTCTCAATTTGCAAATGGAATGAGACTTTTTTGATATTTCTACGACAATAACCTACAACCTTTGCACTGCTTGAAGTGGGGGGGGTATCATCCTCAATTAAATAATTTTCAGACTTTTGAACTACGTTGAACAAAAGGGCCATCTCAAACTTCTGATTTCGATGTGTTTGAGGAAAAAGTGAGTTTGGGAGGGGGGTTAGTTACCCACCAATCACTTTTGACTTCTAAAAAGGGCACTTGTCCCTTCAGTTCCCAATCGAGTGATCCCTTTTTGAAGTTTCTTCGACAACTCCTTCGATACGATGTACCCTGGTCTTAAAAAAAAAACATAATAATAATAATACATTGTGACAACATCGTCTTTTACTTAGGCAGCGCTATTGCGCTGCCTATGATCAGACCATATTTGTACTTCTAGACAATATTCTTTTCATTAATGGAATTCAAGTCTTCAAAAAAAGGATACTATGAGAATAATGAGAATTCAAGAGAAAATAAAATTCATATAAATATCAACATCATTCAAAAATTATCCTTTTAGACACTGCAACCAGCGACGTTTAATCATTTTCATTCAAAAGCATTTTCTATGTTTCCTACGTATTTTTTGCTTTAATATGACTCCTCCTTTTCTTTGAAAAACGTCTATTTTTGAACGTGCTGCTTCTTTTAAACAACCTCAGAATACGACTTTTTGTATGGAACCAATCTGCTAATTGTAGGTAGACGATGCCAAGGTTCCGTGCAGTTTCTGGATCATTATTTTAAAGTAGAAATTCTGAGCAAGTTAAACTGGATTTCCAAAAAGAACCGGCATGACAAGAAATAACTTAAGCATGAATGCTTTAGTTGTTTGACCTGCTGAAAAGTTGTTTGACCTGCTGTTTGATCTGCTTCAAGATTATTGGGTTGACTAATAGTTATCGACGATGTTCCGCTATAAGTGCACTTCTAAATGCCCCCCTCCTTAACTTCTGCTCTTTATGCTAAATTTTTAGTGGTTTAAAAATAATTTGCATTCCAATTCAACAGCTCTTGTCTTTGAACAAAGGTTCTTAAAGAATCAGGACAAAATTTGAAACCTTAGCACAAAGACTGAGGGAGGAGGGGGCAGACCCCCTCACATACGGAATAATTTTTATTTGTTTGGAGTTTTATTGTTGCTCCCTACTTTCAGTTGAGAAAATGTGCTGTTTTATGTAATATCTGATCGTTTCTCAAATCATACCTAAATCTAGAAAAAAAGAAATGATATAGGCTTCCGTTCCCCTAAGCCCCAAATTTATTGATGTTATTTTGCATATGTCAGTAATTATATAAAATAATATATAAAATATCTGAACCAATTTCATATATACTTGTTGCACACACTTCAAACCAATAAATATTTTTCGCTTAAGTTTTAGCACGCTAGACATAAGACCCTTTGTCCGTGGAGATCGGGGTTAAAGACTAGTTGTCGCTCGTTATGTTGTCTGGAATTTGGAGTCAACGGTTTGATCTAAAAGCTCAGTCATCGTTACCCCAGCTCTAAATGGGTACCTGGAGAAATCTGGTGAAGTTAAAACAAGAGGGATGTGAAAAACCACATTATGGCTGAGCCTCAGCCCCCCAGTACACTTCCTGGCTGAAGGGCCATGGAACGGAGATCAGCACTGCCGGTAGAAACTGGAAAGTCTATTGACCTGTTCTTTATCTTTACCTTAAATTTCATCTTTGCTCTTTACTCCCATCAGAGAAAGTTTTTTTAATTAATTTGGTTCAAAGACCTGAAGTAATTTTGCGAAAATTTAACATGCTAAACAGATATTTCAGAGTCGCCTTTTAACCGAAGTAACAGTAATTTCTATAGAAAAAGTCCCTTTCAAGTTTATTGATTTGATTTATGGAGGAAACCACAGACTGAATTAATCCGTTAAATACAATAATTTTTTGCCATTGTTAGCTGTGTCCTTTTTCAGAAGTCATTGACTGTTCCAACAAGTAAATACGAATAAAGAAATAACTAAATTTACTATCAAAAATTCTATTACTGTTTACAATTAAACATTAACATAATATTAGATCGAAAGGTCCTCCACTTTATGAAACAGTTTACATCATATGGCATTTAGCTAAAGTAAAGTGTTTTAGACCATATCTGGTCTAATTGATATAGACAATGGGTCGGCAATATTTTGTTGTAAAAGGGCTAAGAGTTTACGTTCTGATATTACGCGGGTCGCACTTAGGTCACATGTCATTGCACTGTAGTCCAGTACTGTAGGTATACTATAATAAGTAGAGTATATATACAATATTTATATACAAATATTTTATGTTTAAAAATAAGACGCTTAATGTAATTTTTAAATACATTATTTTTATTCAATACAATCAATGAGATTTTTGTTGTTACATTTTACTTGCAAGTTTTTTTTTTTTTTTTTTTTTTTTTTTTTTTTAAATGAGCTTGTATTTTTTTAGTAGATACGTGAAACATTGCATCAAAATATATTTCCGATAAACGAGAACAGTGTATTTTAAGTGTGTTATAACTTGGCCAATCCATCACCTTGATTTGCAAACCAATTGGTACATTACTGATATTCACTGCGGAGGGGTTTTCGAAAATATCCATCTTACGCGAGATCTTTGTGAAATCAGGATTTGGATTTGGAAAACAATAGTTTGTTTTATAAATTTGATGTGTAAAAAGAAAGGCAGCTCTAATAAAAATAATAGAAGAGATTAAACAGGTAAAATGAAACTAATCAGGTCAACAAATATTTAATTCAAAAATAAATTACGTACAAAACTTTTGTAACTTAAATAATTCTGTAACCATCTGTAACCTAAAAATGGCCCTAGAAATTCGGATTACCAATCAAATGAATCCCCTCCAAAGTATATACAGCCACCTTTTATATAAAAATAAAATTATATACAAATAAAAAAATGGTATAACTCACAACACTTGCCGTGAGACCTGTGGGGGCGGGTGTGTCTGTCTCAAAAACTCAATTTTTGGGCTCTTCAACTACAATGAACAAAATTGCTATCTCCAAATTTTGATTGGATATCAGTAAGGAGTGCTTATTGATTATAGGGATAACATAATTTATTCAAGATCACACGCCTATTTCTAAGGAAAGCCACAGAAGATACTAAGCTAAGTGACGTCACAGCCATAGGCTCATTGAATACTGCCGGGTATTACATCGGACAAGATTTCTGAGAATTCATTAGCATAGGATTTGCGCAATAGGATGATGTGTAATTCATACAGACAATGAATTACGTTGAACTTATAGAGCTTCGATTGTGCAAGAATTCTTGACAGAAAAGTCAATGGGCTTCATGGGAATTTAAATGTATCAGTGCACAGTTGCCAGAACAAAGGAATCGTCAGAGACTAGTTGACATTTTAGGGGATTATTTGAGTGAAACAGTTTGAGACATTTTAGGGGATTATTTGGGTGAAACAGTTTAAGACATTTTAGAGGATTTTTTGGGCGAAACAGTTTAAGAAATTTTAGAGGATTATTTAAGGTTAAACAGATTGAGACATGTGACTTGACCTAGCTCTACTTCTTGGCTGTGGTCGCTATAATAGACAAGTGCACAATATTGGGATATGTGTGATATAAAATATTGTTTTGCACTGGAGTGTGCTAAAAAATTGAAAGTAATAGAACCGTAGACGCCAAGAAAAGATCACGTGAGTTAACCTAGCTTTATGTCTCGGCTTTGGTCGCTATAATAGACTAGTACACAATATGGGATGTGTGTGATATAAAATATTGTTTAGCATTGGAGTTGAAAGTAATAGAGTCGTAGGTGCCAAGAAAAGATCACGTGACTTGACCTAGCTTTACTTCTAGGTTGTGTTCGCTATAATACATAGACATATATATAGCTGTGTATATATATAGACAGATATAGAGGCTCAATTAAGAGTTATAAATGTGTAAGAAAAAAGTTATCAGAACTTTATATCAGACCTAATCTTTCGGGACTTAGAGAAGCGAATGGATTGAAAATTCAATTCTGACACTTTCCTGCTTAATATTATGAAATATGACAATTTAGAGTGTTATCTTTTTAAAAGTTCCCAATGGCCTAAATTTTTCCTGATTACAACTTTAAAAATTACTAACCTTATCCACTTCAGCTACTCATGCTAACATCCTACAATAAAATCAATATTAAAAATAAAAGTACCACCATTTAAAAAATTAAACTCTTTAATAACATCTATTTTAAAGCACATTTTTGACCGACTAATTTAAAACGGATAGATACAGTTGCAGACGTCCATGAAATGTTCAATCGTTCTTTATTCCTAAGTAATGCGTGACTTAGTTACTCGTGCGTGTACATTACGAAGCTAAGATGTTATTTGGAAATTTTTTTAGAATATTTAACCCTTTATTATTTCCATTCAGTTAGACATGGAAAGGTAGGGTGTTCTTAGGAATTATCTGTCTATATACTACAAGTGGTACAAGACAAACTTTATTTTTAAATTATTCTTTTTGTATTTTTGAAAAAAATATTAGCATATTTAACCCTTTATTATTTCCTTTCAGTTAGACATGGAAAGGTAGGGTGTACTTAGGAATTATCTGTCTATAGACTACAAGTGGTAAGAGACAAACTTTACTTTGAAATTATTCGTTTTGTATTTTGGAAATTTTTTTAGCATATTTAACCCTTTATTATTTCCATTCAGTTATATATGGAAAGGTAGTGTGTTCTTAGGAATTATGTGTCTATATACTACAAGTGGTAAAAGACAAACTTTATTTTTAAATTATTCTTTTTGTATTTTTGAAAAAAACATTAGCATATTTAACCCTTTATTATTTCGTTTCAGTTAGACATGGAAAGGTAGGGTGTTCTTAGGAATTATCTGTCTATAGACTACAAGTGGTAATAGATAAACTTTCTTTTTAAATTATTCTTTTTCTATTTTGGAAAAAAATATTAGCTTATTTAACCATTTTTTATTTCCTTTCAGTTAGACATGGAAAGTTAGGGTATTCTTAGGAATTATCTGTCTATAGACTACAAGCGGTAAAAGACAAACTTTATTTTTAAATTATTCTTTTTTGTATTTTTGAAAAAAATATTAGCACATTTAACCCTTTATTATTTCCGTTCAGTTAGACATGGAAAGGTAGGGTGTTCTTAGGAATTATCTGTCTACTGACTACAAGTGGTAAAAGACAAACTTTCATTTTAAATTATTCTTTTACTGTATTTTGGAAAAAATATTAGCATATTTAACCATTTATTATTTCCTTTCAGTTAGACATGGAAAGGTAGGGTGTTCTTAGGAATTATCAGTCTATAGACTTCAAGGGGTAAAAGATAAACTTTATTTTTAAATTATTCTTTTCTTGTATTTTGGAAATAAATATTAGCATATTTAACCCTTTATTATTTCCTTTCAGTTAGACATGGAAAGGCAGGGAGTTCTTAGGAATCATCTGTCTATAGACTGCAAGTAGTAAAAGACAAACTTTCTTTTTAAATTATTCTTTTTGTATTTTTAAAATAAAATATTAGCATATTTAACCATTTATTATTTCCTTTCAGTTAAACATGGAAAGGTAGAGTGTTCTTAGGAATTATCTGCCTATAGAATACAAGTGGTAAAAGACAAAATTTATTTTTAAATTATTCTTATCGTATTTTTGGAAAAAAATTTTAAGCATATTTAACCCTTTATTATTTTCTTTCAGTTAAACATGGAATGGTAGGGTGTTCTTAGGAATTATCTGTGTATAGACTACAAATGGTAAAAGACAAACTTTATTTTTAAATTATTCTTTTTGTATTATGGAAAAAATATTAGCAAATTTAAACCTTTATTATTTCCTTTCAGTTAGACATGGAAAGGTAGGGATGTTCTTTGGAATTATCTGTGTATAGACTAGAAGTGGTAAAAGACAAACTTTATTTTAAGTTATTCTTTTTATATTTTCGAATAAAATATTAGATTATTTAACCATTTATTATTTCCTTTCAGTTAGACATGGAAAGGTAGGGTGTTCTTAGGAATTATCTGTGTATAGACTACAAGTGGTAAAAGACAAAATTTATTTGAAATTATTCTTTTTGTATTTTGGAAAAAATATTATCATACCTGACCCTTTATTATTTCCTTTCAGTTAGACATGGAAGGGTAGGCTGTTCTTAGGAATTATCTGTGTATAGACTACAAGTGGTAAAAGACAAACTTTATTTGTAAATTATTCTTTTGGTATTTTGGACAAAAATATTAAAATATTCAACCTTTTATTATTTCCTTTCAGTTAGACATTGAAAGGTAGGGATGCTCTTAGGTATTATCTGTCAATAGACTAGAAGTGGTAAAAAAAAAACTTTATTTTTACGCTATTTTTTTAGAATAACTTAAATCAAAATAATAATCTAATGAAAATCTAAGTACCAGAGTAATTAAATCATCTCTCGATTCCTTGAAATGTTGTAAAATCCTTTTAATGCTAAGAATTATCTATGTGGTTGAATTTGTTCAATGCAAAAGCATTTTTTTTATTAATTTTTGATACTCAGTTAACAGCTAATGGTGTTATGAGTCTGCTAGTAGTATCTATGTATTTGAAAATTCCTTTCTTTAAGATCCTCATTTGTCGGCTACATAGGATAACATAGACAAAATCTTAGTAGCAGAGAGAATAAATTCTTTATCAACATCTTTTGTAGGCTAGAAATAGATTGTTATTTACTTATTTATATTTATGCGGCTGTATCAATGATACTTTATGTTTGCTAATAGAAACTATGCGGATGTCCCAGTGGTACTCTATGGCAGGGTATCGACACTACATAGTTTAATGTATGTATTAATTCAAGAATTTTCACACATTGGAAGGATTAGCACCTGCATCGTATTTAGAAAAAAGTGAATATGAATTATTCAAAGAAAGTGTGTACACATAATAAAATCATTGTTGCGTTGAATGCTGACAAAAATCGATATTTGAACTATGAAACAAGCATTAATGGAGATCTTATTGGAATTGTATGTGTACGTTGTCATGATAGCAAAAAGCTAAATTTCTTTGGACTACCGAATTCATAGAATATTTTTCATGATGGATATGCTAGAGTGAGAGCACCTGATGTGATAGTGCTAAAAGAGAATGCCCGCATAACAAATAATAGTTGATGAAGACGGTCATCTTCTTGCTACTTGTTCTGGTAACACGTTACCTGTTGATGGATATTACTGCCATCGTTCTGGTTTAACTATTCAATTGAAAGCAAAGGGGAAAAGAAAGGCCAACTGCTGCACTAATGTAATAAATCATATCTTGTCTAAGTGCCAGAACTGTTACTTGTGTAAACACAATTTGAAAATAGACAGTGAAATCGCTCCCGAAATAAAAAGGACATTGGCAGACAATATCACTAATGAATATAAAGATAAATTGATGGAAAATAAGGCACAAAAACATTATTCCTACTATTGATCATATACCTAATGAACTTAATAATACCAAAGATGAAACGCATATTGAACCTGTAGTCAACATCCCAGTAAAAATTGTGTATGATTCAAAATTGAATAATTATTATTCTACTATATACGAAGTAAGAGAAGAGAGTGGCTACACTATCCAGAAGGAACATGATGAATTATTTTATGGAGCAGACTCAAAATGTCCAAAGTTGTTCAATGATATTAATAATATATGATAATGTACGTAACATTGTTTTATGTTAATATTCTACATGATGTTATTTCGATAAAAAATATTTTATGCATTACTTTTTTTATATTACCATTATTTTTAGGGAATGCTAGCAAGTCAAACTTTTAGAATGTTTATTAAAAGGTCAGAGATGTAAGAAAAGGAATTTTCAGAGAAATAGTTACTACTAGCAGGCTCATAACATCATTAACTGTTGGCTGAGTATCAAAAATTAATAGGAAAAAAACCTCAGAGAAATTTGAGTCTGTTAAGTAAATTTAAAAATAAAGTTTGTCTTTTACCACTTGTAGTCTATACACAACTAATTTCTAGGAACACCCTACCTTTTTTCGTCTAACTGAAAGGAAATAATAAAGGGTTAAATATGTTAATATTTTTTCCATAATACAAAAAGAATAATTTAAAACAAATTTTGTCTCTTACCACTTGTAGTCTACAGGGAGATAATTCCTAAGAACACCCTACCTTTCCATGTCTAAGTCAA
Source organism: Artemia sp. Qi Xiang Cuo (assembly GCF_049724085.1). Taxonomy (NCBI): domain Eukaryota; kingdom Metazoa; phylum Arthropoda; class Branchiopoda; order Anostraca; family Artemiidae; genus Artemia; species Artemia sp. Qi Xiang Cuo. The sequence goes on from NC_142798.1 coordinate 34,748,343, forward strand.
AAGAAATAATAAACTGTTAAATATTCTAATATTTTTTCCAAAATATAAAAAGAATAATTTGAAAATAAAGTTTGTTTTTACGACTTTTATTCTATAGACAGATAATTTCTAAGAGCACCTTACCTTTCCATGTCTAACTGAAAGGAAATAATAAAGGGTTAAATGTGTTAATATTTTTTCCATAATACTAAAAGAATAGTTTAAAAACAAAGTTTGTCTTTTACCACTTGTAGTCTATAGACAGATAATTCCTAAGAACACCCTATCTTTCCTTGTCTAACTGAAATGAAATAATAAAGGGTTAAATATGCTAATATTTTTTCCAAGATATAACAAGACTAATTTAAAAATAAAGTTTGTCTTTTACCACTTGTAGTCTATACACAGATAATTCCTAAGGACACCCTACCTTACCATGTCTAACTGAAAGAAAATAATAAAGGGTTAAATATGCTAATATTTTTTCCAAAACACAAAAAGAATAATTTAAAAATAAATTTTGTCTTTTCCCACTTGTAGTCTATACACAGTTAATTCCTAAGAACACCCTACCTTTCCATATCTAACTGAAAGGAAATAATAAAGGGAAATGAAAGGAAAATAAATATCTATTTTCTGTCAGTTATTCATGGAAAGGTAGGGTGTCCTTAGGAATTATCTGTGTATAGACTACAAGTGGTAAAAGACAAACTGTATTTTAAATTAGTCTCTTTATATCTTGGAAAAAATATTAGCATATATAACCCTTTATTATTTCATTTCAGTTAGACAAGGAAAGATAGGGTGTTCTTAGGAATTATCTGTCTATAGACTACAAGTGGTAAAAGACAAACTTTGTTTTTAAATTATTCTTTTAGTAAAAGACGTTCAAGTGGTAAAAGACAAACTTTATTTTTAAATTTACTTAACAGACTCGAATTTCTCTGAGGTACTAATTTTCTGTTAATTTTTGATACTCAGTCAACAGTTAATGGTGTTATGAACCTCCTAGTAGTATCTGTGTCTCTGAAAATTCCTTTTCTTATATCTCTGACTTTTTAATAAACATTCCAAATGTTTGACTTGCTATCGTACCCTAAAAATAATGGTAATATAACAAAGTAATACATAAAATATTTTTTATTGAAATAACGTCATGTAGAATATTATATCAATTATATGAATTAGACCAGATATGGTCTAAAATACTAGCCACATGCCATATGATGTAAACTGTTTCATAAAGTGGAGGACCTTTCGATCTAATATTATGTTAATGTTTAATTGTAAACAGTAATAGAATGTTGGATAGTAAATTTAGTTATTTCTTTATTCGTATTTACTTGTTGGAACAGTCAATGACTTCTGAAAAAGGACACAGCTAACAATGGCAAAAAATTGTTGTATGTAACTGATAAATTCAGTCTGTGGTTTCCTCCGTGAATCAAATCAAATCAATAAACCTGAAAGGGACTTTTTCTATAGAAATTACTGTTACTTTGGGTACAAGGCGACTCTGATACATTTTTGTAGTATGTTAAACTTTTGCAAAATTACTTCAGGTCTTTGACCCAAATTAAATAAAAAAACTTTTTCTGATGGGAGTAAAGAGCAAAGATGAAACTTAAGGTAAAGATAAAGAATAGGTCAATAGACTTTCCAGTTTCTACCGGCAGTGCTGATCTCTGTTGCATGGCCCTTCAGCCAGGAAGTGTACTTAGGGGCTGAGGCTCAGCCATAATGTGTTTTTTCACATCCCTCTTGTTTTACCTTCACCAGATTTCTCCAGGTACCCATTTAGAGCTGGGGTAACGATGACTGAGCTTGCAGATCAAACCGTTGACTCTTGTTCCAGACAACATAACGAGCGACAACTAGTCTTGAACCCCGATCTCCACGGACAAAGGGTCTTATGTCTAGCGTGCTAACTACTCGGCTAAAACTTAAGCGAAAAATATTTATTGGTTTGAAGTGTGTGCAACAAGTATATATGAAATTAGTTCAGATATTATGACTCGTAGTTTTCCCCTAAATTTTATAATTTGGGAAAACTAGCATTTTACTCATTTAAATAAAAAATAGCTTTTATATATTATTTTATATAATTACTGACGTATGTAAAATAACATCAAGAAACTTGGGGCTTAGGGGAACGGAAGCCAACATCATTTCTTTTTTTCTAGATTTAGGCATGATTTGAGAAAAAATCAGATATTACATAAAACAGCACATTTTCTCAACTGAAAGTACGGAGCAACAATAAAACTCCAAACAAATGATTATATTAGTAGTAAGGCATGTATTGAAATGAATTACACATGGAATTACAGAAGAATATACAGGGCCGTATGACGTACACATTGTAAAAAGCGACCATTTCTTTACCTATAAAGTGGCCAAGCATGTTTTGAAACTATAGTCAAGGTTGTATAAGACAACCAGACTGGTTTTTGAGACAACACCCATTTTTTAGGGCCAATCAGAGACAGCGGAGGTTATTCTATATACGATAACTTGATTGGTGATTGGATTTGAATAAAAGGAGTGATTTTTGTTGCAATTCATATTAGTAACAGAACTGAATTCGGAGAGAATAGTTTATTTGAGAGGATATTAGTAGAGAAAATGAGTGAAGAATTTACATTATTGGAGATTGATGGTGGAGCCGGCAGCAGCAAAGATATACGAGTACCAAATGTGGCTGTGGAAATAACCGGAGGCTGTAGACTATACCTTGAATGGGACGATATCTGTGCTAGATATCTAGATATACTAGATATCATTAAGCAAATTTAAGCTGGGGGAGCAATTATGTTTTGCTGCGAAACTGAATATTGTGCATATAAATAGACTTCAGGCAGCATTAGATGCGCTAGTGAAATATATTGATGAGAACAAAATGCATCAGTGAATATTATTGTTGTAATTATGCTCAGTAAAACTGTTTCTAAATCAAAGGTATTTTTCGTTCTATAGTAGACTAGCGTATATTTTTTAGAGTAGAAAAAATTCTGGTTAGTCTGAAGTTGGTTGTGAGAGTGTTAGGACTCTAAAAAATGGATAGATTTTAGAAAGAATTAATCATGGGGAATCTAGTGCTTATTGGCAAACGCTTGACTCTAGGTTATCATTTTCTATACCTATCAGTTCAAAGGAAGATATTTTTTCAGGGAATGCTTATCGATATAATGAAAACTGATTCTCCATCATTAGACTATTGTATGAAGCTTTTACGTCGTGGTCCAAATGCATTTACACAATTTATTGATATATTAATCATGACACGACAAAATGATATTGTGGATATGCTTTTAAACACTAGTTTAGAAATTTAGGACTTTTTTCATGAGAAAGATGATGTTCAAGGATGATTTACTCCTCTCTCTCTCTCTCTATCCCAGTCAATTTGTTGTTGTTGATAGATCAGTTTCATTGTGGTAGCGAGACTGTCAAAACATGACAAATAGTTCAGTACATACCCGCTATGCATGCCCTCACTAGTCTGCGGTTCACAGGGTCAGAAGTGTACTGTAATTGACAAGTACTATGAAAAGTGTATATAAAAAAACCCATGTAAATTAAAAGGATGATATGCAATGTAAATTGAATACTTCAATTAAATTGTTGACGGGATATCTTACTCTTATAATAGTGGACTTCTATGCTCGAATTGCCATTATGACAAATGTAATCAGTAGCAGAATACATATCCCGGTATGATTGGCAAGAATCCTAAGCGTGATTTTAGTTTATTGCTACGAGATTGGTATCGTCGTGGTTTTAGATTGTTCTGGGAGGAGGAGCCAGGTCAGCAATTCAACTATTGGAACAAAAAAATAATATGGTTTCTACGTCATCGTTGTGAAGACAATAGCTACTATGATTATAAGCCCACTGATTTTTATTTGGCTGTGACGGAATGTGATTCGCCACTTGAGGACACTGTTTGTGACATTGCTTCAAATAAGCAAATTGAAACATGTGAATTCTATAGAATGAATGAGAATAGTATCATTGACTATACAAAGAGATATGACAAGAGTGTAACTACACTCTACTGTAGAAAATGTGACCCTGACATTGCGGTACATCAGAATCAGTATACTGTGAATTCAGATAATCTACGTGCATTAGTTATTGTCGACAAATACCTATACCTAGTAGAAGATGAAATCTAAAGAGTAGAAAAGTCGTTTTTATCATGTATATACATTTTTTCATTTATTAATAAGCAAATTAACAAAAAATTTTAGAAAATTTTATTCGGAGGGCACTAAATTAAATATTAAACAATCTTGTAAGTATATTTTCCACTAGAAAGCCGTTCAATCGAGTTAAGTCAACCTAGATGTTGAGAAACTGCTTGTAGGTATAGCCACGACATCTGAACATGAAAAAGAGTAGTGCATGAAAGCCACATGTTTTAGTCGTTAAATCCTGTACTTTTCGTTGATTTTGAATAATACTTTTCCCACTGCTTTCAATAAAGTTGCTGATGTATGGAGTTTAGAATTTATACGATAGGCCAAGATGATCAAAAAATTCAATATTCTTCGCTGTTTGAAATATGCACAGCCAATGACCGGTCTTCACATTCGATGGACTGCTATTAACAATGATTAGGGTATTGTTAACACTTGGAATTTTTTCAATGAAGTCCGATGGTATACAATAGGACTTATACTGGGACACTTGGAATTTTTTTAATGAAGTCCGAGGGTATACAATAGGACTTGTACTGGGACATATATAGATCCATAATAAATAAGTTGATTATTTGGTTTGTGTTCAGAGTGCTGGGTTCAGTAAAACACTACCGTTGGGTGTGATTTCCCAATAGGTTTCAAATTGACTCAGTAATATTAGGGTGATTCTCTCAGTCAGAGCATCGGCAAATGTACACTCTAAACGTACAGTCCCTGTTCGTACTATGCTTTTATCCTGAGTCCTCGACAAGTCCAAAACAATTACCCCATGATTTTTTGAAAACATTGAATCGGTTATTCCATTTTCTAATAGTTGAGAGTCATGATCTAGGGATTGCATGGTCAACTAATACAGACTTCTTTAGGATTTTTTGTCACATGTTTGTGTACAGTGGAATCCCATTCACTTTGCACACGAGGCTAGTTAGACCAAAAAAAATTAAAATCGTTCGGGGATTCAGTCCAGGATCCAACGGCACTGCCTCTCTTCACAAAGGCCAAAGCCAGTTTTGATGGGATTTCTCCATTGATAAATGATGCATCGCTATAGCTACGAGAGCCGGTGGCAATGTGACGTTGATTTGTGATCGTACGGGGGACAAGAAGTTTAATGTTGTTGCCATTGGCTCTTAGCTTTTCCACTGCCAATACAACAGAGCTCATAACCTGTTGTTTTCGGACGTGGAGAATTGCCGATGTGATAATGACATTTGCATCGGGTGCTGCAGGAAGTGTTTTTCTCAAAACCAAATTCGATGGGGCCAGTTGCAACTTTATTTCAATCTTGACATTGGAGGGTAACCATTGAGATATATTGAATATCTCTTGATTTAATTTTCCAACCAGATGATACTCTTGGGTCACTGTAGTAGTCAACTCACCGTCAGTATCAATACCTGATCGATATTCATAGCCCAATGTTTGTCCTCTCAACTCCTTGTATGCCTTTGGGGTCATCATCATAAATTGTATGTAGCTCGCATAGTTGGATGAATTATTGCTAGTGCTCACAAATGTTACATTAATAAATACATTAATTTGTTTGAACAGATTGTGTAGAATACGGTTTTCGTAGGAGAGACCATCGGCAACAGTTGGAGTTGTATTATCTGACTTTTTCTTCACAGCAACATTTAAGTCAATAAATGTTGATGATAAATCAATGAAATAGTCTTCATTGGAAAATATTTGAAAGTGTATATTTTCCAAGAGGGGTTGTTGGGACTGAAATCGTTCAGAGTAGCCATACTTGACACTGACATTAACATTTTCAGCATTGAATAGATTCAATGAGGAACTAATTGATGGATATGATTCGGTGTGGGGGAGATAAGTCATCTTAAGAGAAGAAGTCCTTCTTTGATCTAACAGTCTTTTTCTTTTTCTTCTTCTTCTGCTTATTGGTCTTCCTTGTTTTATTCCCCAAAGTCCTTGTTCATGTCCTTCGCTTCCCGCCTGGGTGGATACTGATGAGTGAATGACGCGCACGCATCTTTTTCAATCCCTCCCCACTTTGTCAATCCCTCCCCACTTTGTCGGTATTTTAATTGCTCACCAACGGCTCTTGCTGAAGATCTAATATTTTCCTTAACACTCTCCTTGAAATTCTTGCCCAACCCCCAGTCCTGTAGTGTTGAGGCAGCAAAATTTGATGCAGCAGGTACAAGATATTTTCCGGCAAGGGGTAGTGCAGAACGAAATACCGTAGCAAACCAGCTACCAAGACCATAGCCAGACATTGTAGTACGCCCCTTGTAGTAGTCCAATTCATTGCCTATTTGACGTGGACTCAGAGCACCAACATTGCAATCAATATCGGGACAGACAAATGGAATTCTTTTATTGTTCGTTTTAGGTGGTGTTGGTGACGTCGACAATGGGTCGAAAATGACATGTAATCACTGCTGAGCCTTTTGTTATTACTAGAGGATCACCCAATTCACTTCTTAGTGCTAACTGACAGAGTTCCAAATACGAAGTGTTTACAGGAACATACTGAAGATGCTTTATATTATAGTGATGAACAAGTTCATGAGTTGTTTTTCGTTCAAGAACACATAGGAGGGGGACATTCGAATTACCAACTCTCGATGTTTCCACAAAGGATGCATAAAGAAATATGCAAGAGTCCGAGGTGAAACCAGGTGGATAATCAGCAAAAATAACTTGATCTATCCCGTAAACGGTGGCAGCATTTTTCCATTGATCATATTCTGTTTAAAGCCAAGAACGTCTCTCAGATTATCATTGAGAATAATTATTTTAGTGTCAACAGGTGAGGTAATGTAAATCCTATCGTGTTCCAATGAATAATTAAATTGCAATGTATCATTCCTACGATATGAGATTTTTCTATTGATTGTATGACACAAATCTATCATATTATCGTTTTCAATATATTTCAATTTGAAATGTGCATATTCGCTAGATTGAAGTGCTTCAACCCATTCATAGTCGACAAAGAGTGACCAATCGAATGGTATAACTTTTATATCGTACACATGATCCTTTCTAAGGATGTCATAGGTATTTTTGAGAATACAGTCGACAAGAGCCATTTCATACGCACCGTCATATCTGATGGCGGGGGAGAGTTTCGTCCAAAAATCACTTGTCGTATTCAACTTGTTGTAGAGCGGATCGGAAACGTTGGACATAAAAGTTACAAAGTAATCATTGGGCATTGTCAATATCTTCAACACCAATCCGAGAATCAAAATCAGAGTTGCATCCTAGACACCGAACAAGTAACTGTTTCATACCCCTGCGAGTACGAGTCTTTAATATCTTTTCAATTTGATAGATTTCACTATTATTTTTAACCTTTTGTAGTTCATAGTCATAACAGCCGCCGAGAATCTCTTCATCTTTGGTATCGCGCAAACGATAAGTTATGGGTTTAGTGTCTAGGATTTTTGCCATTTTAAAATGTTTTGTGGACCACAAGTAATTACCCTTTTCAAAAACATTAGTTGTTCTAATAATTCAAACAATATCACCAACATTGAATTTATTTTTCTTCTTGGCATTTGTTTCATTGGAATACTGTTTAAGAAAGGTGTTAATTGTATCACGATCAGAATAATGAACTTCAGTTGGGCTTGAGTTGGACAATAATCGATGAGGTCGTTGATTAAAAATCAACATGATTTTATCTAAATCATGAATAAAAGCCGGTGTATTTTTCAATGTACAATATCTTGAAATTAAAAGTCGAATAGTTCTTATCAATCGTTTGGCCAATGCAGCCTTTATGGGACTATGCCGATGATAGAGCAGTGTACTATATTTCATTAGTAATTTTTCAACATGGGGGTTTACAAATTCACTACCGCGATCAGTTTGAATTTTTATACGAATCCTGTTCGAGAACACTTTCTATAGCCTGAGCAACTTCCACGCCTCTCTTTGATTGCAATAGAATGGCATATACATAGCGGCTATAAACACTGATTGTAAGTAGAATGTACTTGTACGGTGTATTGTGACGTTGTTGAATCTCATCTACAGTTAGGAGATCTGATTGCTTTGAATATTATGCGAAAAAGACTTGAGTTTTTCAATTATGACCGGCACAAAGCTAACAATTTCAATACAAAGTGTAACTTGAGTCATTTTTGATATATTCTTTTAAACCTTTAGCTCTAATACAGGTTGCCTTAGGAAGAGTTTCTTGGGAAATTAAACTTCCCCGCTTTACCAATATTTTCATAAACATCTTTCAGTACTTCAACCATTTTGAACGTAAACACGTAGTGTAACGTCCGCTACCCTTTTGTATACTAGTTGTGGATGGTGATGGGGGTGATGGTGACTTGATACTTTTTTACTTTTGTCTAGCTATCAATGGTTTGCTCCTCCTTGCCACCATTTTCAAGTTTCCACTAGGTGTGCTAGTATTTTCCAAGATTGATTTAAAATCTTCTTCTTCTTCTTCTTCCTCTTCATATTTTAATGTTGTTGATGTTGATGATACATTTTCATTTAATTTTTTTATAATTTGTCTATTATTAATATGGCTTTTTTTGAAGTTTAATGTATTAATAAAGTTGTATAGTTTAGTAATAGTCCAAATGATATCATTTGACTATTATCATCAAATGACAATATTCATTTACGGTCTGTAATCCTGTCATAGATTTAATCCAGTATATTATAGATCTTGACTTGACTTATAATCTCTTTCCCATTGCTATCAACTTGAAATTGATCTTGACCACTTTCCATGAGATAGGTTAGGAGTCGTTTACTTTGTTCACGATATGAGTGGGGCATTAGATTTACAATTTTAAATACAAATTGAATCCGAATCCTCCTTCTTTAATTGTGTTCCAGCAGCAGCAGAATCCTGAGGAGATGATTCTTTTTTGTGATCAATACCACTGGCCTTCGTACGATAGGGCTTATGTTTATCCACTCGGCGAAGTGCATCTTGAAGTAAAAGCAGTTTTTCATCATCCTTAATATTCTCGTTGTCTATGAATTTACTCAGATTGTTCTCAAAGTGTTCCACGGGTGAGAGAGCGAGTTCTATTGGAGTCAATTTATATGGTTTTTCCATTCTCTCTCTAGAGAAAACTGTTTACAAGTCCTGCAATTATTGGCAGTAAAAGTGTGAAAAAGCTACCGCCCGCCTGAAGAAGATGTATGTTTTTAAAATTCTTTCCTTTGTTTTTAGAGACCAAAGTTCTTACAATGAAATAATGTTGCTTTGCCTGCTGCTTAACTACTTCTGGCAGTTGAAAAATGCCTTCGATAAAATTTAGAAAAAATATAAGATATTAGATTAATGAAATCATTTTCAATACCATGTTTGAGTATGGCTTTTCTAAGAAGTGATTTTTAAGTGCTTAGAACTGAAAAAAAATGTTTTTTTTCATGTAGTGTCTTCAGTGTCATGATAGCGACTAATAGGTCTCTTTACTGTTTACCGGGAGATACTGTAATTTCATTGTCAAAAATATCTGTGACTACACGCAGATCCTCGGGTGTATTTTGATTAAGATCCAATAGGATATAGCCGTAGGATTTATTAGTTGCCTGATTGTATGGTGAGAGCAGAAATTTAGCGGCGCCGGGTATATTTGTTTATTGAGAGTTATTAGCGAGGTAGAATCACGAACAACTCTGTAGATGTTATAGTAGGTGCAGTTCAATGCAAGTGTTCGCATACATTTGCTCTGATGAAAGAGATTGTGTAGAACCAGAGTAACGGATATCTTTTCATGATGAGAGCGAAAAGTGAACAGTTGTAGCATTTCCTGGGACCATTGTTCAATAGATTGAGCCAGATCGTCAATAATCAGCCAAGAGTTTGGTTCAATAATGCTGAAAACATCAAGTCCCTGCATGAATTGTATCTGCATCAACCCCGTCGTGTCAATTGCTTCTATTTTATCGTATGACTCCTGCTAAATACTGTAACAATAGTAGATTTTTTTCGGCTTTTCCAAAAACATTTCATAACAATTTTTAATTATTTTAGTTAAGAGTCTTGTTCGGACTGACATTGATGGGTCACAGAGAAACGACTTGAATGGTGTTTCAATTTGATACATGTTCCCTTCATCAGTTCACTTAGACAACTAACAGTAGACTGTAGCTGTCTAATAACTAAAAGATTTCCCTTTTACTAGTCTTTTCAAAAATAATGAGGAGAAGAAGACGAATAAAGAATCATATTTTCTTTTATTATACACACATAAAAAAGTAACAACACTTAAAAAATGCTACATTGAAAAAAGCACATTAAACATGAAAAAAATACACTTTTTTTAAATTTATTTATAATAAAAACTACAAAATTTACATAGGCACTATAAAAAAACAGTTTAATAAATACACCTTTTTTTTAAATTTATTTATAAAAAATACAACATTTAATGAATAATGCACTTAAAATAATAATATCACATTTATTTACAGCATTTGGTATGGGCCCCCCCCCGGAGGAGGGGGGCCGCTGCGGCGGTCGGGAAGCGGGGGCCCGCTGAGGCGGGCTGGGAAGTGCCGAGGGAAGTGCCACAGGCTGGAAAGTGAGGCCCGGGGGCGGGGCTGGCATTAAATACTGGAAATTGATCTGCCTTGCACACACACACACAGACACAAACACACACACACACACACACACACACACACATGGAAAATTGTTTGTTATATAAAAAAAAAATTTAAACACACAAAAAACCCTCCCACCCAATTTGTACTTTTATAATGAATTTAAGTTAATTTTTCTATACCGAGTTGTTTTCTGTACTCTATACATTCAACTCGGTCTGAAATTAAATAATGACCGTGTGGTAGTACCTTCACAAAATCCTCAAGTACATAGACTTTGTCCGATATGGCCGACATGGCGTTTTTCTCAACTCTAACTGTGTAGTTTTTAAATTATAAAGAGCGAATCACCATGAAATTCGCTCTTGGGACTAAACTACGTTCCACACAGTTTCTATACACACTCATGTCAAAATTATTTTTTACAAAGGGTGTGGGTCCCCCTTTGCAAACTTGTTTGATATCCTTGTTTTGCGTTTCCACACAGTATACCTTCGGCCCAGGAAACACACCACTGGATATCAGATTGCTACCCGTTTCAGATTTTAACATTAACAATTGATTTGAGGCCTGGTGTTTCACTAGCTCTGGGTAGAGGGATTCATCCCAATTAGTGTAGTCCATTCGTGAGCTAATGTACTCACCACTTTCCAAATCATTCAATGGATTTTCAGTTTTGACTTTTAACAGGAGTGAATCAGTGTCTCCGTAATACACTTGAACTTGTCCCTCAATCAGCCACTGTACCTCGCATACATTATAATAAAATGACAACATGAGTTTCTTAGATATTTCAGTTATTGCACTCCCGCCTGCAATATTTTTATTTAAAACAATTTAACTTTTCTTCCGGTGTAGGAGCACCATATCAGAGTCTATGATTGTGAACGATGTGAAGTTTGGATCCGCAATGATTCGAGCACAATCTTTAGGGTTTGTTACAATGTCAAATCGACTTCTGTTTCGTACTCCTTCGCACATTTTACCGAAAGCTGAGTTCAAAATGAGTTTATAGACTTCTTTTTCAACTTTCGTTTTCGCTTGTGAACGCTTACTGACAAAGGTGTCAAAAAACGTTTTAATGTAAGGCTTTTGATCAAATTGGAGGGCTCTATGAATATTTGTGACTTTGAAACCATTGGATACCATCTATTTCAATAGCACGCGATGAACGACGATATTCTGTTTCGGGTTGAGGTCGGCAATTAGTTTTTGTTTTGAAGGTACCCAGTACATACTCCCATCCTCTACTAAAGATAAATTGTAGGTGCTCAGAGAGTCCCTACCCACCGGTCTATTTATGCACGGAAAAACAAAGTCTTTTACCGAGTCATGGATTTCCATGGGTATTTCACCGTCAATTAAAAAAACCATCCCTGTGCCCCATTCTCCTCAACGCTAACAATGTCGGGAAATTCGAAGCACATGGATTGTCAAGCCTTTTATAATTGCCACACGGCAAACAGTAGTGAGACATTGCCGATGGGTAAAGAGAATTCATATCCAAGAAACTGCGTCTAACTTTTCATCGGTGTGCTGTCCGGTCAGATCAGTTTTCATGATACGATCCCCGTGAAAAACATACCCCCCCCTCATTGATCTCTCTACAAACAGATGCTGATCCACATCGGCGATCAGACCTTTTTTTCTTTGCTGATTTTAAGTATTAAGTTCATCACTAGATGAGGAGTGGAAAAATAATAACCTAAATCCAACCCAAATTCCCCATAGATTTTATCCGTATTTTTGCACACAATGTCCAGAAGAGTGAGTACGTCACTGGCAAAGTATAGTTTACAATAATCCCACTCATTTTTACATCCACCCTGTGCCCAAACCCTCTTAGCAAATTCGTAGTTGCTAGTGGTGCACTCACTCTCAGTAAGAGAATTGTAAAAAGCTTCAATGGGCGTTAATGACACCTCATCTAGCCTCGAGCCAGAGTTTTAATAATCATATAAATATATACCCTTACACGTTAATAAATCATACATTTCATCATCGGGGAAGCGCTGTTTGAGGAGGGGCAAGCTATCAAAATTGTCACTTTTCTGTACCTGAATCAATTGACTTAAAGATTTGGGGAAAAAGCTGAAAGAGTCTAAAAACGGATTTTATTCAGAAACGTGTTACCCTTGTCAACTGTTTTCCACATGAATTCTAGCAGCAGTAGCTTCTCCGATGATTTCGGTATGATATTATACGAAAAAGGACCATCCATCCATGCGTCATCTACAACTCCACCCTTGGCAATGCGGGCCAACGCCGGTAAAACAAACTTTAAGTCGTAATTGGAATTGCGTATAAAAACAGGTACGAAATGTTGCTGTCTAACATTTAAATTGCACGACTGATGTGATCCCCCCCTCAAGGTACTCCCATCCGAGATACTTTCCTGCCAATAGTGATCATGGTCGATCACCTTCCTCCTCCCCCCCATTCCCCGCACCCTCATCAAAATTTCCCTTGCAAACCCAACACATTTTACGATTTTTAATGGCCAATCTGTCATCTGGTGATAGGAGCATAGGATAGTTTGTGTAACGAAGGCGCGAAATTGCACCGTTCGCTGTTTTGATTAGACTGACCAATGCCGAGCACATGCAGTCTTCACCTTTATCCAACATCTCAACTACATCCAGCACTTGCATGGTATTATTGGAATCTCGTTGCGCCTGTGCGTAAGAGACCCCTATGGCTTCATGTATTTTAACACGATTTGGATTTGACGAATCTCACACGTCTGTGAGTTTCGCTTCGCAGTCCAAGACGATCTTATTGCTCTGTAGGAGCGTGTTTTGGAAATTTTTAAAACGTAAGATCGCTCTATCTTACCCTCTCCACAGCCTGGTATCCATGACGTTTGTAGTGTTTCATGTGATGCTTCAACTTTAAATCGGAGCGAAATCTTGAGAGACTTGTTGGACAGTAATGACGTGCACACTGTTTCATCCCCTTCCCCAAAACCCTACAAATATCGGTAATTGGATTAAGATGCCCAATTGAATCAAGGTCTGTGGGTGGCACGTATAGAAGCCACACCCTATGTTCCACTGATTCAATTGAAGGAGCCCTCACTGGATATAATACGCCCTTCTTATCGGAACGGTGACCCTCCTCAAATTCGGTTTCATAAACACCGTGACACCAATATTTAAATGCGCAGTATCCCGCTCGAAAATATCTATTCCTTTTAGTGTCACGGGAAATTGACCATTTAAACAATTAAAATCTACTATGGGGAACTTTGAACCCTCCCTACCATTAACTGTCATTTTATCCAACTTTTTCTTACATGTATCTTTTTGAAAAGGTCTGTATGCCGCAATTTAAAATGTATATTTAAAACACTTCAGCCTCGTATGGAAACAGATTCGTAGTGACCCTTAACACTTATCTAAATCATAATGATAGTTTAAAACCATAGCCCTCTCTCCATGCCAATCTCTTACAATAAAATCCTTTTTAAATCTACAAATATTAACGTTTAAATTTTCAATTAATAAAACCACCGAAACACTACCCCCCTCACTATAATTTTCCCACTTAGTTTGAATGCTATTAACCAAATTTAGAAAAACCTCCTCCTAATTTGATAAATGCGGGCGAATTGCCAACATCTCTGTGTGCAAGTATTTTGAATACAGATCGTTCGGATTTTCATTAAAAAAATTAGTGCTATTGACGCTTTTAAACTGACCCCCCCCCCCCACACCCCCATCTGTTGTTCAAGAATGCCTCGAATCTTATTAGTATATAAATGTATAATGGCCTGGGGATCTGCTATTAGATCCCCCGACACTAGAGAGTTAAAGGGGTCACCAAATTTGGCGCAGAAGACCTTTGTGTGGTGCAAGGAAGAGTTGGAAAGAAAAAAATCTGGAAGAGGGGATACTTGTGTTGTTGGTATATCGTTATTACTACTACTACTAGTTGTATCATTAACCAGAATGGTGGGGGGTGTCATAGAACTGTCAATAGCACCGCCCCCAGTCTGTTCAATTGCAATGGATGGAGATGGCATGAAGTCCTGCAAGTCAGTTAGTATGTATTCTAGGGTGTTTGGGGATAGCTGATCAAGCCAGCCTGCATTGTCCTGTGACGTACTTTCTTTATGAGGACCCGGTTCAGATGCACTACTAACATCGCCTAAATGCTCTCGCATAAATCTATTTGTCCATTCCGGGTCCTCCACTATGTCAATGTCACAGGTTAGATCGTCTAGGCTGGCCATGTCCCAAAAAAATAATTTAGAAAACCCCTATGCCATTCCATATTGTTTACAACTAATGTAGGTTCATCTCTAAACTCCATTGGTGGTGCTAGAATTGGTTCAGGTCCCCTAAATGTTGATGTTTCATGACCCGATGAAGATGGCACTGCTATTTCATTAATCTATAGAAAAAAGGTTTATTTTCTATGTGAAATAACCATTATTTTATAAAGTTAAAAAAACATGTTCATTTTTCACCTTTCGTTAGAAAGTTCAGAAAGAGGCAATACCCATATTTATGCTGAAGCATTTCTAGTCGTATATTTACCAGGATATTGAATAAGTAGCATTTTTCACACAACCCTCAAAACTCAATTTCCCCCTCCTAGCATTATTTAAGTAAATACTTGCCTCCATCTCGCTCCACCGAAAGTTCAGACAGACTCAATACCCTATTTATGCTGAAGCATTCTCGTCGTATGTTTACCAGGATATTGAATAAGTACAATTTTTTTACCCCACCCACAAAACACAATTTCCCCCTATCCTAGAATTATTTAAGTAAATACTTGCCCCCAGTCCCAACCCCCAGAACGCTCAGAAAAACTCAATACCCTGTTTATGCTGAAGCATTTCTAGTCGTATGTTTACCAGGATATTGAATAAGTAGCATTTTTCACCCAACCCACAAAACTCAATTCCTCCAAGAATTATTTTAACTAAATACTTGCCCCCACACCCACCCCCAGAAAGTTCAGAAAGACGCAATACCCTATTTATGCTGAAGAATTTATAGTCTTATGTTTACCAGGATATTGAATAAGTACCATTTTTCACCCCACCCTCAAAACTCAATTCCTCCTAGCATTATTTAAGTAAATACGTGCCTCCCCCCCCCGCCCCCCAAAGCCTTTTTAACCCCACCCACAAAACTCAATTCCTCCAAGCATTATTTTAACTAAATACTTGGCCCCACCCCCACCCCCAGAAAGTTCAGAAAAACGCAATACCCATATTTATGCTTAAGCGTTTTTTAGTCTTATGTCGACCAGGATATTGAATAAGTACCATTTTTCACCCCATCCTCAAAACTCAATTTCCCCCTCCTAGCTTTATTTAAGTAAATACTTGCCCCCATCTCCCCCCCCGAAAGTTCAGAAAGACGCAATACTCTATTTATGCTGAATCATTTTTTAGTCGTATTTCTACCAGGATATTGAATAAGTATCATTTTTCACCCCACCAAAAAAACTCAAGTCTACCTAGCTTTATTTTAAGTCAATACTTGTCTCCACCCCCACCCCCAGAAAGTTCAGAAAGAAGCAAAAGAGTGCTTTCTTTGACAATCAAAAAAAAAAATTATATTCAGCTATCTCTGAGAAATTTAAAACAATGGTTGGGGGCGAGGGATTAATATTTTAATATCTTTGACATACATTCTAAGAATGTTGAAAAAAATGGCGAAAAGAAAAGAGTAAAAAATCATGGAAAGAAATAGGTAGATATTTCTATAATCAGGTAGAAGGTAGAGGTAAAATACCTACATTTCCAAATTCAGACTCCACTTGTATGCCTAAGGTCCCTGGCATAGCATGAAGGAGGGTGGTCTCACGATCTTGAGTATACGGGGCTGATGCATTATGAGAAGCCATCCATTCCCTCTTGAATTTTCTGCCAGGTTGCATAGAGGTTTGTGCAGAGCTGACGCTTGTATGAGAGGGTCCTGGCATTAAAAGTTGTGTGGTCATTGGCTGGTTCAGAGCACTTGTAATGGAACTAGCATATCTGATGATGAAGGCCTTGCAGCTTGCATCAATGTGGTATCGTTCCATCTTGCTCTCTTTTCAGGGGGAGAGTAATTGCAGGGATCCTCATCCTTAAAAAAGAAGAAAAATTTAGTATGGAAAAACGATCCCCCTTTATACAGAAGAAAAAATGAAGATATTTATGCACACTTTCAACTAACTACGGCTAAGTTCGTTAAAGGCGAGCTATTTTCTTGCGAAAGCACAAAAAAATGCTCATTGTTCCTTTAGTAGCCACGCAATTAGACTAAAAATTAAGATCTTTATGCACTTTTTCAACTATATACGACTAAGTTTGTTAAATGCGAGCTAAAATCCAAATTAATACAAAATTTAAATTTCTTCCCAAGAAAATAATTTAAATACGATTTGGCTGTATATCAGTTCTGAGTTTAATCTACTATTCTTTAATTAGCAACTTCCTTAATGATATAACTCAATGAATATCCATAGATATCCAAAATTAAATTTCTTTCCTAGAAAATATTTTGAATACGATATGACTGTGTATCAATTCTGAGTTTCTGGATAGAATTACACAAAGCCCGTCTTAATAACCAACTTTTTGTTTTCATAATTCAGATAAGACGCGCTTGAAGTCTGGTTCCAAAAAGGACCCTTTCTGTAATACAGATGGTTCTATTTAAGCAGATAAAGAAAGCGCATTTTAATAGAATGAATGGGGAAACTGACATTTTTGAAGGAAAAGAACTAAATCTAATGAATTAAACTCGTAAACAGAGGGGGGGAGGGAGGGACTAGGTTTACACAATAGAAAAAAGTGCGTATTTTACGTTTTCATGTGACTATACTCATCATATTGTAGGGTTTGTATTGTTGGGGGGAGGGCTATCCCCCCTGAAATTTGAATTTACTGGAGAGATGACAAAATTATTCTATTTGGAAAAAATTTAAGAAATTTACTAAGCTGTACTCACATTATAAATCGAAACAGGCATAACTTCAAATTCAATAATATTTAATGTATTATCCATGATATGTTAAATCATTATGAAAATTTAATCGTAAGGTGTGAGTATTTTATACAAAATCTTAAAGACGAATAAAAAATCACTCCTTTTATTTGTAACCATTCACCAATCAAGTTATCGTATATTGAGTAACCTCCGCTGTCTCTGATTGGCCCCTAAAACGGATGTCGCCTCAATAACCACTCTGGTTCTGTTATATAATCTCAACTATACTCTCAGAACATGTTGGACCACTTTATAGGTTGCCAGCTTTTTTTTAATGTGCAAGTGAAGCTACGCTGCACATTCTTGTACACTTGATATCGATAACAAAAACCCAGTCTCGTTGTCTTATAAAACCTTGACTATAGTTTCAAAACGTGTTTGACCACTTTATAGGTAAAGGTTTGTCAGCTTTTTTTTAAATGTGCACGTGAAGCTACGCTGCACATTCTTGTACAGTTGATATCATTAACAAAAACCCGGTCTGGTTATCTTATACAACCTTGACTATAGTTTCAAAACATGCTTGGCCACTTAATAGGTAAAGGATTGGTCGCTTTTTACAATGTGTACGTCAAACGGCCCTTGTGTAATTCCATGTCTAATTCATTTCAGTACATGCCTTACTACTTATATTCCGTATGTGAGGGGGGCTGCCCCCTCCTCCATCCCTCACTCTTTATGCTAAGGTTTAAATTTTTGTCCTGATTCTCTAAGAACCTTTGTTCAAAGACAAGAGCTGTTGAATTGGAATACAAATTATTTTTAAACCACTAAAAATTTAGCATAAAGAGCAGAACTTAAGGAGGGGGGCATTTAGAAGTGTACTTATAGCGGAACATCGTCGATAACTATTAGTAAACTCAATAATCAAACAGCAGGTCAAACAACTTTTCAGCAGGTCAAACAACTAAAGCATTCATGCTTAAGTTATTTCTTGTCATGCCGGTTCTTTTTAGAAATCCAGTTTAACTTGATCAGAATTTCTACTTTAAAATAATGATCCAGAAACTGCACGGTACCTTGGCATCGTCTACCTATAATTAGCAGATTGGTTCCATACAAAAAGTCGTATTCTAAGGTACTTTAAAAGAAGCAGCACGTTCAAAAATAGACGTTTTTCAAAGAAAAGGAGGAGTCATATTAAAGCAAAAAATACGTAGGAAACATAGAATATGCTTTTGAATGAAAATGATTAAACGTCGCTGGTTGCAGTGTCTAAAAGGATAATTTTTGAATGATGTTGATCTTTATATGAATTTTATTTTCTCTTGAATTCTCTTTATTCTCATAGTATCCTTTTTTTGAAGACTTGAATCCCATTAATTAAAAGAATATTGTCTAGAAGTACAACTATGGTCTGATCATAGGCAGCGCAATAGCGCTGCCTAAGTAAAAGACGATGTTGTCACAATGTATTATTATTATTTTTTTTAAGACCAGGGCACATCGTATCGAAGGATTTGTCGTAGAAGCTTCAAAAAGGGATCACTCGATTGGGAACTGAAGGGGCAAGTGCCCTTTTTTAATAGTCAAAAGTGATTGGTGGGTAACTAACCCCCCTTCCAAACTCATTTTTTCCTCAAACACATCGAAATCAAAATTTTGAGATGGCCCTTTTGTGCAACGTAGTTCAAAAGTCTGAAAATTATGTAATTTAGGATGATAGCCTCCCCCCCCACAGCAATCCTTGCAAAGGTTGTAGGTTATGCCCTGGGGACATATAAGGTTCTTATAGAAAGCATTGTCGTAGAAATATAAAAAAAGGTTCATTCCATTGGGAAATTGAGAGGGCTAGTGCCCTTATTAATAGTCAAAAGTGATCGGATGGCGAATGCCTCCCCCCGCGCCCTTCATTTCCCCAAATACTTCCAATCAACATTTTGATATAGCCATTTTGTTCAACTAGTTGAAGGGTCCGGAAATTATTTCTTTGAGGATGACAACCCCCTACAGCCCTCAGGACTAAGGTTGTGAGTTATGCCCAGGGGGCATAAAAGGTTAAATAGATAGCGTTGTCGTATAAAATTCAAAAAGGACGCCTTCGATTGAAAATTGAGAGGCCTAGTGCCCTTTTTAGTCGTCGTAAGTAATCGAAGGGAGAAGCCCACGCCCATCATTTCCACAAAGACATCCAATCAACATTTTGATATAGCCATTCTGCTCAACGAACTTGAAAATTCTGGAAATTATGTATTTTAAGGATGATAACCTCCCCCCCCCACTGCCCTCAGAACAAGGGTTTTAAGTTAAGTCCTTGGGGCATATAAGGTTCTTATAGAAAGTGTTGTCGTAGAAACTTCGAAAAGGGCTCATTCGACTGGAAATTGAGAGGACTAGTGCCCTTTTTATTAGTCAAAAGTGATCAAAAGGCAAATGATCCCCCCCACGCCCATCATTTCCGCAAACACCTCCAATAAAAAATTTTAGATAGCCATTTTGTGCAACGTATTTGGAAGACTCGGAAATTATGTCTTTGAGGATAAAAATCCCCCCAGCCCTCCGGGGAAGGACTGTAAGTTATGCCATGGGGGCATATAAGGTTTTTATAGAAAGTGTGGCCATATATGCTTCGGGGGGGGGGGGGGTTAACTGGAGTGGTAATCAGAAGCGAGGCTGCTCTTTTTAAGAGGCAAAGTGATCTGAAGGAAGCTATCCCCCCCCCCATACACACACACATATCGTATTGGCCCGTAATGCATCTAATAGAAATTTTGCGACAGCGCTATTTTATTCAAAATAGTCTAAATATCATGTAATAAGGCTTTTGGGGTTGAAACAAACCCCAGAGCCTAGGGGCAAGGGTTGTAAGTTATGCCCAGGGGTATTTAAGGTTTTTATGGAAGAGATGGCTGGATAAAATTTAGAGGAGACTCATTCGGTTAAAAATTGAAAGTTCTAGTTCCCTTTTAAGAGTCCCCCCCCCCCCCCCCCCGCCGACTATCCTTCTTCACCACACATACACACACACACATACACACACACACACACACACACACACAAACACCCACATACACACACACACACACAACACACACAAACACACACAAACACACACACACAAATTCAATAATATTTAATGTATTATCCATGATATGTTAAATCATTATGAAAATTTAATCGTAAGGTGTGAGTATTTTATACAAAATCTCAATGACGAATAAAAAATCACTCCTTTTATTTGTAACCAATCACCATTCAAGTTATCGTATATTGAGCAACCTCCGCTGTCTCTGATTGGCCCCAAAAAACGAATGTTGCCTCAATAACCACTCTGGTTGTGTTATATAATCTCAACTATACTCTCAAAACATGTTGGACCACTTTATAGGTTGCCAGCTTTTTTTTAAATGTGCACGTGAAGCTACGCTGCACATTCTTGTACAGTTGATATCAATAACAAAAACCCAGTCTGGTTGTCTTATACAACCTTGACTATAGTTTCAAAACGTGTTTGATCACTTTATATGTAAAGGTTTGTCAGCTTTTTTTTAAATGTGCACGTGAAGCTACGCTGCACATTCTTGTACAGTTGATATCATTAACAAAAACCCGGTCTGGTTATCTTATACAACCTTGACTATAGTTTCAAAACATGCTTGGCCACTTAATAGGTAAAGGATTGGTCGCTTTTTACAATGTGTACGTCAAACGGCCCTTGTGTAATTCCATGTCTAATTCATTTCAATACATGCCTTACTACTTATATTCCGTATGTGAGGGGGCTGCCCCCTCCTCCATCCCTCAGTCCTTATTCTAAGGTTTAAAATTTTGTCCTGATTCTTTAAGAACTTTTGTTCAAAGACAAGAGCTGTTGAATTGGAATACAAATTATTTTTAAACCACTAAAAATTTAGCATAAAGAGCAGAACTTAATGAGGGGGGCATTTAGAAGTGCACTTATAGCGGAACATCGTCGATAACTATTAGTAAACTCAATAATCAAACAGCAGGTCAAACAACTTTTCAGCAGGTCAAACAACTAAAGCATTCATGCTTAAGTTATTTCTTGTCATGCCGGTTCTTTTTAGAAATCCAGTTTAACTTGATCAGAATTTCTACTTTAAAATAATGATCCAGAAACTGCACGGTACCTTGGCATCGTCTACCTACAATTAGCAGATTGGTTCCATACAAAAATTCGTATTCTAAGGTACTTTAAAAGAAGCAGCACGTTCAAAAATAGACGTTTTTCAAAGAAAAGGAGGAGTCATATTAAAGCAAAAAATACGTAGGAAACATAGAATATGCTTTTGAATGAAAATGATTAAACGTCGCTGGTTGCAGTGTCTAAAAGGATAATTTTTGAATGATGTTGATCTTTATATGAATTTTATTTTCTCTTGAATTCTCTTTATTCTCATAGTATCCTTTTTTTGAAGACTTGAATCCCATTAATTAAAAGAATATTGTCTAGAAGTACAACTATGGTCTGATCATAGGCAGCGCAATAGCGCTGCCTAAGTAAAAGACGATGTTGTCACAATGTATTATTATTTTTTTTTTTTAAGACCAGGGCACATCGTATCGAAGGATTTGTCGTAGTAGCTGTCGTCGTAGTAGCACACACGCACACACACACACACACACACACACACACACACACACACACACACACACACACACACACACACACACACACACACACACACACACACACACACACACACACACACACACACACACACACACACACACACACACACACACACACACACACACACACACACACACACACACACACACACACACACACACACACACACACACACACACACACACACACACACACACACACACACACACACACACACACACACACACACACACACACACACACACACACACACACACACACACACACACACACACACACACACACACACACACACACACACACACACACACACACACACACACACACACACACACACACACACACACACACACACACACACACACACACACACACACACACACACACACACACACACACACACACACACACACACACACACACACACACACACACACACACACACACACACACACACACACACACACACACACACACACACACACACACACACACACACACACACACACACACACACACACACACACACACACACACACACACACACACACACACACACACACACACACACACACACACACACACACACACACACACACACACACACACACACACACACACACACACACACACACACACACACACACACACACACACACACACACACACACACACACACACACACACACACACACACACACACACACAAACACACACACACACACACACACACAAGTGTTTGAGGAAAAAATGAGTTTGGAAGGGGGGTTAGTTACCCACCAATCACTTTTGACTATTAAAAAAGGGCACTTGCCCCTTCAGTTCCCAATCGAGTGATCCCTTTTTGAAGCTTCTACGACAAATCCTTCGATACGATGTGCCCTGGTCTTAAAAAAAATAATAATAATACATTGTGACAACATCGTCTTTTACTTAGGCAGCGCTATTGCGCTGCCTATGATCAGACCATAGTTGTACTTCTAGACAATATTCTTTTAATTAATGGGATTCAAGTCTTCAAAAAAAGGATACTATGAGAATAAAGAGAATTCAAGAGAAAATAAAATTCATATAAAGATCAACATCATTCAAAAATTATCCTTTTAGACACTGCAACCAGCGACGTTTAATCATTTTCATTCAAAAGCATATTCTATGTTTCCTACGTATTTTTTGCTTTAATATGACTCCTCCTTTTCTTTGAAAAACGTCTATTTTTGAACGTGCTGCTTCTTTTAAAGTACCTTAGAATACGACTTTTTGTATGGAACCAATCTGCTAATTATAGGTAGACGATGCCAAGGTACCGTGCAGTTTCTGGATCATTATTTTAAAGTAGAAATTCTGATCAAGTTAAACTGGATTTCTAAAAAGAACCGGCATGACAAGAAATAACTTAAGCATGAATGCTTTAGTTGTTTGACCTGCTGAAAAGTTGTTTGACCTGCTGTGTGATTATTGAGTTTACTAATAGTTATCGACGATGTTCCGCTATAAGTGCACTTCTAAATGCCCCCCTCCTTAAGTTCTGCTCTTTATGCTAAATTTTTAGTGGTTTAAAAATAATTTGTATTCCAATTCAACAGCTCTTGTCTTTGAACAAAAGTTCTTAAAGAATCAGGACAAAATTTTAAACCTTAGAATAAGGACTGAGGGATGGAGGAGGGGGCAGCCCCCTCACATACGGAATATAAGTAGTAAGGCATTTATTGAAATGAATTAGACATGGAATTACACAAGGGCCGTTTGACGTACACATTGTAAAAAGCGACCAATCCTTTACCTATTAAGTGGCCAAGCATGTTTTGAAACTATAGTCAAGGTTGTATAAGACAAGCGGACTGGGTTTTTGTTAATGATATCAACTGTACAGGAATGTGCAGCGTAGCTTCACGTGCACATTAAAAAAAATAAGACAAGCCATTACCTATAAAGTGGTCAAACAAGTTTTGAAACTATAGTCAAGGTTTTATAAGACAACGAGACTGGGTTTTTGTTATTGATATAAAGTGTACAAGAATGTGCAGCGTAGCTTCACGTGCACATTTAAAAAAAAAGCTGGCAACCTATAAAGTGGTCCAACATGTTTTGAGAGTATAGTTGAGATTATATAACACAACTAGAGTGGTTTTTGAGACAACATTCGTTTTTTAAGGGGCCAATCAGAGACAGCGGAGGTTGCTCAATATACGATAACTTGAATGGTGATTGGTTACAAATAAAAGGAGTGATTTTTTATTCGTCATTGAGATTTTGTATAAAATACTCACACCTTACGATTAAATTTTCATAATGATTTAACATATCATGGATAATACATTAAATATTATTGAATTTGAAGTTATGCCTGTTTCGATTTATAATGTGAGTACAGCTTAGTAAATTTCTTAAATTTTTTCCAAATAGAATAATTTTGTCATCTCTCCAGTAACTTCAAATTTCAGGGGGGATAGCCCTCCCCCCAACAATACAAACCCTACAATATGATGAGTATAGTCGCATGAAAACGTAAAATACGCACTTTTTTCTATTATGTCAACCTAGTCCCTCCCCCCCCTCTGTTTACGAGTTTAATTCATTAGATTTAGTTCTTTTCCTTCGAAATGTCAGTTTCCCCATTCATTCTATTAAAATGCGTTTTCTTTATCTGCTTAAATAGAACCATCTGTGTTACAAAAAGGGTCATTTTTGGAACCAGACTTCAAGCGCGTCTTATCTGAATTATGAAAACAAAAGGTTGGTGATTAAGACAGGCTTTGTGTAATTCTAGCCAGAAACTCAGAATTGATATACACTCAAATCGTATTCAAAATATTTTCTAGGAAAGAAATTTAATTTTGGATATCTATGGATATTCATTGAGTTATATCATTAAGGAAGTTGCTAATTAAAGAATAGTAGATTAAACTCAGAACTGATATACAGCCAAATCGTATTTAAATTATTTTCTTGGGAAGAAATTTAATTTTGTATTAATTTGGATTTTAGCTCGCATTTAACAAACTTAGTCGTATTTAGTTGAAAAAGTGCATAAATATCTTAATTTTTAGTCTAATTGCGTGGCTACTAAAGGAACAATGAGCATTTTTTTGTGCTTTCGCAAGAAAATAGCTCGCCTTTAACGAACTTAGTCGTAGTTAGTTGAAAGTGTGCATAAATATCTTCATTTTTTCTTCTGTAAAAAGGGGGATCGTTTTTCCATATTAAATTTTTCTTCTCTTTAAGGATGAGGATCCCTGCAATTACTCTCCCCCTGAAAAGAGAGCAAGATGGAACGATACC